>NW_013666935.1:162866-193569 GCF_000517525.1 Limulus polyphemus
GCTGAGGACAAAACATCAAAGATGGGATCAAAGGTAAAGCTGAGAATAAAACATCAAAGATGGGATCAAAGGTAAAGCTGAGGACAAAACATCAAAGATGGGATCAAAGGTAAAGCTGAGGACAAAAATCAAGTCTAAGCATATATTTAGGAGAATTTGTGAAACCTGCCGAAGAAAAAAGAAAAATGTTAACAGAAATATTCTTCACTTACAATAGGGATCCAGGGAAAATACAACCTCTTCTCTGTAATCATCCAAGGCGCCTCGACATAGGAACATTCCCTGATAGTAAATATTTGGATATCGGAAGGTAAATCCTAGAGCTGGGTCAAAATGAACATCATAACCAGTAATAATGCTTTCTTCATGTTCACCAACTACCTTGTAGAGTGTTACATTAGCTCGAGAGTTTGTCAATCGGCAGGGAATAACAATAGGTTTTTGTGGATTTACGTATATCCTTGAGTACTGGGGTAGAAATAGGTGGTGATCATCTATAATGTAAATATACATATACATTAGTTACATCTAATACTCTGTTAGTATATAATAGAGATTTTCGCAGTAAACGGCTTCTCTCTGCTTTACATGACATTATAAGAAAAGAAGGAATTTACCCAATTTTGTAAGAATTAATTATTTCTAGCATAAAAATGAAATTATTCAATAATAAAACAAAAGTATTTCGTTAAACATTCTAACAGAATCACAATATGCAACATAGTTAATAAAAATATAAACCTACTGTTTGATTTTGTTTAACAAAGAAATAAATACTGTAGGTTTCGAATAGTATGTTAAATAACTATTTTTTTTAAAGTTCCCCTTCAATGTGCCATGGTACGAAATTGCTAACAGTTATAAAAAAATGAAAGTTTAAAAATCAAAAGCTGATATCGTTAAAAAAAGTTTAAGACAGCGCATGAGATGTTCCGTGTAAAATATAAGATATAAATATAAAAACTCACCATTTACAAATATATTCAAGGCTGTGGCATTTTCTCCAGCATAATAACTTGAATTGGCGTATACACACTTATAAGTTCCTGTATCTAAGTAGTTTGTATCTGAAATAACTAGTTCGCTAAAGTATCGGTAGTGGTCGCTAGTTGGAACATAGGTACTGTTAACTCGAGCCCTGCCGTAGGACCTGTTCCTCTGACAAACAAAGAAAAGAATCAAAAATGTTCAATCACTACAAAAAAGGAAAATATAATTATTTTACAAAGTTTTAATATGTTGAAACACAGATGTTATCAAAAAGTATTTCAGTTTGTTATCTTTGGTAATTTAAAATGATAAATCTGAGAATAATTTAGAGTTTATTAAGTCTTGTTTCATACAAGTATAGTTACTGCGAATATTTGTAGTTTGGTATTATATTTATTGTTAAGTTCGAAGTTATACACAATGGACTGTTTGTTCTGTGCAATCACGGGTATCAAAGCTCGGTTTTTAATGTTATAAACCTTCAAACTTGCCACTGAGCAACTGGGGGTCATTATACTGTGAATAATCTAGATGTGTAATATTTAATCTTTGAGTACTTTTCTTTAAGCATGGACTATTAAATGGAAAATGCATACAGATCTGATATTTCTAATATTTAACAGATATCTGACAGCCTTGCTGAAATTCACGTTTACTATGGGTGTAGGATTGGTTTTGAACATGGTTTACATTTTTATCTTTAATCGCAAAGTGGTTTCAGTCGGGTGCGGTTGGGCCAGTGGTAGAACTTTGGATTTTGAAGCTGGCGACCCAAGACTCAAATCTAGGCACTTTAAGCTTTGGGTGCGATATAATACTTTATCTTAGACAGTGGGTACTATTCACTGGCTGCCTTACCTCTACTCAATAGTTCAAAATTTGGGGCAGGGGTAGATAGCCTTAGTAGCTTTGCCATAAATACAAAACAACAATTAACTTATCAAGTACTTTTCTGAACCATGCATCTTTAGAAAAATACTGAGGACTGATCTAAATAGGAATTGGTCTAACAAACCTTGTCGCTCAGTTTGTTCACAGTGGTCTCCAGCTAACAGTAGATGAAATGCTGTCAACGCACTTTTACTGATATAACTCTACACGAGACTAATTAAGAATAAATTTTACTTTTGTTGGCTGTCTTGCTGTACTTTTTTCATATTGGCTGTTTAATAAAACGGATAAAATCTCACTAGCGAATAATTAAAATCAAATTTAAAATATTTCTCAAAATACCCAACACTATATAAAATTATGTATCGCATACTCAAGAAGTTTTGAACAAAATTGAACTATGTTTTAACTGTTAATTTGTTTTTTATATATATATTTCAAACATCTATAAGAAGCTGTCCCCCAGTGGCACATCGGTATGGCTGCGGGCTCACAACGTCAGAAACCGGATTTCGATACACGTGGTGGGTAGAGCACATATAGCCCATTGTCTACCTTTGTGTTTCATTACAACTAACTAACTATAAGAAACTGCCTTGAAAGTATAAGCATAAAACATCGAGTCCACCAAGAAGTTTTGTAAAATGTTTGGACATTTTCCAGTTCATAATAAACACTATCAGTAAAACAATAACATTGGACATGTCCACTAGGAGACGCTTTAAAACAACCATAGAAGTAGTGAATGGCGTGACCTTTCTAACAATAGAAAGTGATTTATGAATTACATTTCATAATAAATCATTACAATTTTTTTCTTAATCTATATAGTTTCATTCATCTTAGCACTCAATTATGCGACACAGAATAGAAATAACAAAAAGAACTGTGGTGTTATATTTTCATTTTATGCCATAAAAATGTTTTTTGAATAGTATCTTATATCAGATTATTGGGAATAGTACTAACAACTTCTGCTGGTATACTCCATGCTAGTGGTCTTCTTCCTTTACATTGAATTACCAGTAATGAATAAGCTGGAATGTTAAGTGTTGGTGATTGGTAGTTGATGATTGGAGGACTGTAAATAAAATGTGGACCTAGATGATAGAGAAATATGGCAAAGCATACTTATCAACATTTCATAAAACAAAATAACACTAATATACGACACATCTACATTAAATATAATTAATTTTGTATTAAAATGAAAGTAACACAATGTTATCACGCAATGTAAAAGTGAAAGGTATTGGAACTTCGTAATAAGACACGAAATTAAAACAAGTATGTTTTACATCTCGGTAATGTGTGGTATCTTCACTTACTGTCAGTAACGTAGATTTAACACCCAGTTTAGGATTTTACCTTTCACAATTTAAACCAAATAATAATAAAAATAGTATAATATGACATGAAATTGCTCCGAATATACTACAAATCAAACCTTAATTATAAGTTTTATAAATTATATTATAATATTCTAAAATAGACAGTTGGTTAAAGTTAAGTAAAAGTATCCTAAAAAATTTAGGTCTTCAACATTGGTTTATCTTATTTATCACATTTTTTCTAAAGTAGAAATAAAAAATTATTAATGTCCTCCAAATGATTAGTTTATGGAAAAATCTAGTATAAAATAAGTGCGTTTTATAAGACATCCAACATTTGATCAATATATAAAGGATTTCTGAAACTCACTATATAAATTCTAGTATCGCAATTTCATTGAATGGACATAATAAATTGTTAAGTTATAAGGCATTGGAAAGAGAGCAACAAATCTCACACTCAATGCAAAAACGTCTTTAATATATGTAAGGCTATAGTGAAAATAAGGTAAGCAAGAAACGAATATAACATGCTAATTATGTTCAAATTTTTGATTTGTAAAAATCTAATAAACGCACATTTAGTATATAATTTAGGTGCACATAATCAAGGTTAGAATCATTAATGTAAAATATTTTTTTGCTTATTTAATTAAACATGGGAAACAATAACTTTTCATACGTTGACACACTGTTGATTTTCCACTCCAGCTTCCTGAAATCAGACACTCGCGCCGAGCACTACTCGGGTCTTGAAGTTGATAACCATCGTCACAGACAAACATACAGCTAGACTTGTAACTGTTTTCACAGTAAGTTACTAGCCGACCATTGACAGGAGGCTCCAGTGGAGGACATGTTATGACTGTCAGAAACATTTCAAGAAGGAAGTCTGTTAAGTAGTGTCTGAGAATGTCACGTTTCATTGAGTTATACATAAATGTTGATTTTGCCAGTTAAAATTAATCCTTACAAGGACTTCAGTTAAGTCACTAATAGTATTTATGATATAAATATGCTAAGGTATAGTCGATTTTTGTTGTGTTCAAACAGTATTTGAATTTGATCATATTTGTTAACATTTACACAAACCCTTAACAAAACAAATTATGATAAATTTATTTATTATTTATTTCTTGACACTTTTCAAAAGTTAGAAATCAAAAAACTGCAAATTCTTTATATCTATCATAATTTGCTTTAGGCAGTAAGTAAAGCTAATAGTTCTTAGTTAATTAGATAACTAAATTATAATAATGCATTCTAAACACGGTATGGCATGTTTTTAAATTTGTAATTGAAAACATTAAATATTTATTTCCAAGTTTCCGTGATGAGTAGTTATAAAACACTGACATTTAAAGAAGTTTGTTAATCAGTTAAACTACCAGTGAAAACATAGTCAACTACTGATATCCCGAGACTGATTTCATTAAAAACACTTATGTTTAGTACAATAAAATCCCAACAACTTTGTTCTTCGCGTTTCCTCAAAACCAGCCTTCTCCCAGGAGAAAGAACATAACTTATCAAGTGAAAGAACATAACTTATCAAGTGAAAGAACATAAATTATTAATAGAAAGAACATAACTTATCAAGTGAAAGAACATAAATTATTAATAGAAAGAACATAACTTATTAAGTGAAAGAACATAACTTATTAAGTGAAAGAACATAACTTATTAAGAGAAAGAACATAACTTATTAAGTGAACATTATTGAAGTTACGAAGAATTTTATTCTTTGTGGAATTATGTTTTTTCATTCTAATTCTAATTAAACCATTTATGAAACTGTGCTTAAACCACATAGATATACATACAAAGAATTATACAGACATTTTAATGACTTCTATAGTTTGCTCAGAAGTAAACCAGAACTTTATCAATACTACAATGATGATGGATTTACATTTACAAAGTGTAAAAGTTGAGTATGTTAAAACATAACAATTTTGGAGCCTCATCGAGTTGTTACAGTTAAAGTTACTTCGTCCAATTGTGCTCCATCTGACGACCGCACGTCTTGACAATAGCCCTGCAGCGTAATTTTAATTGGCCGATAATTTCGTAAGGTACAAAGCACACCGCTACTTCTCACACGATTTCCATAATCCATCCAGTGTATGAATACGATGGTTTTTCAACCCCCGTTTCAAAAATCCGATCGCTCAGAAATCCATAGACAGTACGTACGACGATGAAATCAGTACATCTTCTTATCGAATAGCATGAATACCCATCTCATTATCCAGCTGCTTGAGGTGTGAAACGGTTGAAAGGAGGTATAAATGAAAACCTTATTTTTGTAAGACCCTGTTGGTCTTGTTTCCAGACGGAGATCCATATTAATTATTTTTTGTACTGTTTTCTGGGTCACGTGGACTAATCTTTGTGTTCGTTGGAAGACACCACACTTTGCGTAACACGGTTGGGGTAAGACTTCATGGAGATCTCTTTCTGACGTCCCAAGTTAATCCACAGTCCTCAGTTTTCAAATAACATATAATATAAGGTACATCCCCGTCTTGAAAACTCTAAAACCTCAATCTCAACAAATCCTTATGACCTAAGCGTACAAATATTTTGTGTCTGAAAGGGCTGTTACATGTCTTTCCCAAAAGCGAAAAATGTTCGGTGGCTTTGTTTGTTTTGAATTTCGCGCAAAGCTACACGAGGGCTATCTGCGCTTGCCGTCCCTAATTTAGCAGTGTAAGACTAGAGGGAAGACAGCTAGTCATCACCACCCACCGCCAACTCTTGGGCTACTCTTTTACCAAAGAATAGTGGGATTGACTGTCACATTATAACACCCCTACGGCTGAAAGGGTGAGCATGTTTGGTGTGACGGGGATTCGAACCCGCGACCCTCAGATAGCGAGTCGAGCGCCTTAACCACATGGCCATGCCGGGCCCATGTTCGGTGGCATCACACTACTTACAAGCCCGGTTGTTAGGGTGTTCAAATCGTAACCTGTGGGACGAGGGCTCAAATCTCATCATCTAATATGCTCGTCCTTTCATTCATGGAGAAAGGAGGCGTTATAATGTTACGGTCAATCCCACTATGCACTTGGAGTAGCCCAAGAGTTGGTGGTGGTTTGTATTGACTAGCTTCTTTCCCTCTAAATTAGGGACTGCTAGTGCAGATAGCCCTCGAGTAGCTTTGCGCGAAATTCAGCAACAAACCCTACTTACACAACGCCAAAGAATGTAAAAAAAGGAGTTCTGATACTTGTCGTCCATCGGCTGTGTTTGTTACGTGACTTGATAATTTGCTTAACCAAATTAGTTTTACTATAACGCAATAAACCCTGTGTATATTCATGTGTGTGTGTGTGACGTATTTAGTTGCGAGCAATACTTATAATTAAATTAAAGTGTTTTGTTGTAGGTAAAGCCAGATTACTTTTTAGAAAAAAATCATCTTTATTTTGAGGATTATATTGAACGATTCTTTTAAATGAAAGGACCCATCTTTCATCACTAAATGAAATCTGAATGTCGTTTATTATGGATATTATCCAAGTGTACTAAAAATTCGAATCAGTTTCCTCATATTGATATTCTAAGTCATTTTTAACTAATGAGAAGATAGGAGAAGAGTCTTATAGATTTTCATCCATGTTTTAAGAATATATAAATATCAACTCACAAAGAAGCGACCCAAAATGGTCTAACAGATATTGATTACAAAACTAATAGAATTTCATAGCTAGTTTTACTGAACAAGTTACAGATTGTATCAAAGATGATTTTGAAGTTTAGAGCACACACACACATACACAAAAAGTGATACGAAACTTAAGAAAACAAATAAAACGAGTCTTACGCTGGCAAAAAGGCGTATCACCAGACCATGTCCCTGATCTCTGACAAACCCGTTTAGAGCTGCCTGGGTCTTGAAGTTTATAACCTTCATTACAACTAAAAAAACATGTAGATTTATAGCTGTTGTCACAAGATCCTTGTATTTGACCGTTGAGAGGCGATCTCAGCTTTGGGCAGTTTTTAACTAAGACAAAAATATAAATATAAAAAAATAATTAATGGGATTATAGTAAATATTTACATACTTGATACGCTGGCAACCCTTTTTAATATAGGAAAGCTAACGACAAGAAATAAAATTATCAAACTGGTTATCTTTACTGCTGATTTTTTCTGATTTCTCTAACAATTGAATTAATATTTTAATTTGAAAATTCTTCTTTTCTCAGTTATTTATGATTTCACAAGCTAAAGCACTTAACGATTTCAGATATTTTAATGTATAAATTCACCAGTACTCATACACAATCTATATTCAACTTTCTTTGAATAAAATACAGCATTATTGGAATTCACCTATAAATGAAACTGTTTGGATTAATGAACACACATCAATAGTTTAAAATTTTGATTTATGCTATTTGTTTTTGTGTTTTCTTATAGCAAAGCCAAATCGGCCTATCTACTGTGTTTACACAAGGAGAATCGAACCGCTGATTTTAGTGTTGTAAATCCGAAGACGTACCGCGAACTTTGAAATGATAGACAATGCATTTAGTCATCCCTATTGGTCTCCAATATAAACTTTTGTTTCTATTTTAAAAAAACTAAACTTTCAAAAGACTAGTATTTTTAGCTTGTTGTAGCATTTTTTTCAATTTTGGTTTTTGGTTATTTCATCCTTTATTTTTCACCTTGCTTTGGGTATATTTTGAAAACAAATAAACTTAGTATATATACATATCACGCTTAACTGAACCAGTTAAATTTTCTCATGTACTGTAAACTGATTAATGCAACGTAAATGATATCAAGCACCGTTCATTGTATGTAATACCTTCGAAGAGATTACATATTTGACAGTAAACTCAGTACCCGTACAACGCTTAGCATAATGTAATAATATTCTAAAGCACTCTCCAATTTCCACGCAGAATGTATTAAAGACAATTACGTATTCAAATGTCACCCTAGATATAGACCATCTTGCAACTGCTACACACAATCTAACTCGTAGAATATACACAACATGTAATTTTCACATGATGTCGAGCATTCGTATTAGCTCACTTCACAATTCATCAGTGAAAAATCATAAAACAATCTGGATAGAATGTAATATTGTGGAATATGAGAAAATGCTAAAGTATTGAAGTGTTTAATAGTAGTACATTCGTTAAGGATTAATAAATCAAATCAGGGATTTAGATGTTATCAGTCGTTTTGTTTCCATATTTGGAGAAAAGTTGTCCGGACCTGGCGTCATTGTAGCATCTAATAGTGTATAAGGAGTAGTTTTCATGGTTAATAACCTATATGATCACCTAAGTTTAATTATTAATTAGCTATATATTTTTTATTAACTACTAATTACTGTCTAGTTTTTCCCTATCATTCGGCTGTTAATTTGCTGCTTCGGGGAAGTCCTGAAAAGTAGTAATTCTGTAGTGGTAGTGGCGCTACACAGTGAGCTTGAACTCTTAATGAAAGAGCAAATTCTCCACCAAGCGAAGGGAAAATAGTTTCAAACTGTAATTTAGTTTAGAACTGAATTAGAACAAGTGAACTTGGTAAATGAGAACCAACTAAGCTACAAATTTTATTCGAGGTCAAATAAGGGCTCTATAACTCACCTTTAAGTAGACATGATTTCTTGTCTTGAGCCAAGTAAAAACCAGGATAACAGGAACACAAGGCTTGTCCGTTCCATTCGGTGCAGCGATGTTTACAGCCTCCGTTGGAAACTCTACAAACTGGTCTCGTGACTCCTATTTTATTTTCCTTTCTCAATTCATTAACATTATCTATTAAATAGTTTAAGTTGTTTAATAAGCCTCTCAAGAAGAACAAAAGTTTTCACTGAAAGTTCAAGTCAAAGGTATCCTAATAGGGTATCATGGACAGGATTTTGGATCGTACCAGATCCTTAAAATATTAAGATGTGTATTAATCTTAATAAATCATTTTGTTTTATAACAATTTAATAAAATAAATCATGATAACTAATTTTGTATTAGGAGATGACAAATAACATTACTTTCTCGTTAGAACGAAGTATTAATACAAATAAACGCCGAACTTTCACTGTGTTAAAACTTTAATGTATATCCTGATATCTCAAAAAACACTTTTATAAATAAGTAAATAGCGAAGTTATTTTTTTATATATACACAAATTATATATCATGGGAAATAAAATAAACGTTTACTTCATTTTTAACTCATAAATGCTCAGTTTTGTTATTGAATTACTTTTTCCTTTCAAACAAACTAATTTTCTTTTGTTCTGTTTATTTGACATTTTTTCTCTAAATGATTTATATCTTTCCAGAATATAACACAAACATTCTTGGTTTAATCTGTTGTTCTTTTTTTAAGTTAAGCACAAAGCTACACAATGTGTGCTCTGCCCACAACGGGTATCGAAACCCGGTTTCTAGAGTTGTAAGCCCGCAGACATGCCGCTATGCCATTGGATTGTTCTTAGTTTGAAACACACAAACTTGTTATACATATTAAAGCTGCTATCTGCATCTAAAATTAATAAGAAGTTTGCCATGTGGTTTAGGTTGTAAACATAGTCATATATTAGATCTAAAAAAATAAAAACAACTGCTATGTGAACTGCTTGAAACAACTGCAGACAATTAAGTTTCAACGTCACTGGGACCCAGATGCAAATTCGAACAAAATATATATGTTTTTCTTTTGAAAATCAGAAGAATTTACTTTTTCTGTTGTAAAAATAACGAAATCTGATTTGAGTGTTTACTTTACTACCATTGTTGTTTGTTTAATCATGAATTTATGACCTGATTAAAAAATCACATTCCGACGTAGATTCCTTTCTAACTAGGTATATATAAAACAAATTTTTGGCGGAAACTTTTCTAACTAAGTATATAAAATAAATATTTGGCGTATATGATTCTTTTATTGTTATTTTTGAAACAAAATCAACCAAGAACAAACAAAAAACACATCAAGTAGCATTGAATGATTTTTTTTTAAATTGAACAAATAATTTTGTTTGTACATATATGTCTATATATATATATTTATATATTATCAAGACTAACTATATTCTACTTTTGACCGACAAGAGTGGCAGAAGACTTGGAAATCTAAATAAAATTTTAGTTTTATGGTTTGTTTTTTGAAGTTAAGCACAAAGTTATACAATGGGCTATCTATGCTCTGCCCACCACTGGGGTCGAAACCCGGTTTCTAGTGTTGTAAGTCCGCAGACATACCGCTGTGCCACTGGTTTGTAAATTTGGAAGTTGAATAATAAATTCTGTTTCTATCCGATTGCCAATGTTGGTCCTCACGTTTGACATTTACTATTTTTTCTTTAGGAAATAAATAAACCTTTCTACTGTCCCCCCATTTCGTTAAAAATTACATTGTTCTATTTACTGATTACACGGGCCTGCGAATTTAAACTTCATAAAAGCTGTTTTGATTTTAATAACGGATTTCCATAATTCTGCTACACAGATTTCGGAAATAACATTCATTTTGTTCTATCACGTAATGATTTTTCATAAATCGGGAAGAAGAAAAAAACTCTTATTTAGGTCAAATTATTATTTCGTTTACCACAATGAACATTTTTTATTATTATGTTTGTTAACAAGAATACAAACAAACTGAAGAAAAGGGAAGGACATTGATGTTAAACGAATATGCATCCTAATTCATCTTCGTCTTTTAGTCTCAAAACCACGTGTTGTGGTCTTTCTTTTATGTATTACGTTGTTATGACGTTTTGTGACAAATCTCTACGTGATGGAGAAAAATGGATATCATTTTCACATTCAGCGTTTAGGAAATACTGTATAACATGTACAAATTTCAAGACCATAAATCCATCGCAGGCCTGTGTTATTAGTTTAAATATGCGATGATTTTCAACACCAGTTGTTGCATGGGTATACCTAGTCTCGAAACTTGGAATAGTGTATATAATAAGTAGACACAAATGGTTTCTTCATGAAGTTTGCCAGTATTTCAAGCAGTACACATAACTTACAAGCCTTGTTTAGGTAATAGTAACACCGCTATTACGAATTGTTTATATATTATGAAACATAGATTTTTTTATATTTAGTATTTTTTTAAGTTCCATTTTATTATACCATGTTTAATTTTGCAATTAATTTTCGGTTTATTTTTAATTTTTTTCAATATTTTTCAACATTTCTTTTATTATAGTATTTGTTATCAAGTATATTTTTGAGTTTTAACATTCATATTATTTCCATTGTTTCGTAACATTACACTTCGCTTTTGTAAAATGTCATTTTACGATTTTAAGTACCACTAAGCTGTTTGTGTTAAAATATGTAGAAACTGTTATAATCAAAATATACCAAATTAAAAATTTTCCTTAAAATCAATATTAGACGTCCATTTAACATCATGTGGTCGAGTGAAGAATTATTGGTGTTTATAATACGTTCCTTTATCCGTTCTATAGGCATGTTGAGTACTCATCATCATGCTCTGGAATGAAGTATTACTGGTGGTTATAATACGTTCCTTTATCCGTTCTATACGCATGGTGAGTACTACTCATTATCATGTGTTCGAATGAAGTATTACTGGTGGTTATAATAGGTTCTTTTATCCGTTCTATACGCATGTTGAATACTCATTATCATGTGTTCGAATGAAGTATTACTGGCGGTTATAATACGTTCTTTTATCCGTGCTATAAACATATTGAGTACTCATTATCATGTGTTCGAATGAAGTATTACTGGTGGTTATAATACGTTCTTTTATCCGTTCTATACACATGTTGAATACTCATTATCATGTGTTCGAATGAAGTATTACTGGTGTTTATAATACGTTCTTTTATCCGTTCTATACGCATGTTGAATACTCATTATCGTGTGTTCGAATGAAGTATTACTGGTGGTTATACTACGTTCCTTTATCTGTTCTATACACACGTTGAGTACTCATCTTTATTGATCTTCACACTCAGTCACCATACAAATCTAATTCAAACCTTCTCAGTTTCGAGTTAAGCTGGAATACACATTTAAAGGCGAGCATAACTACATAGTTTTATTTCATCGGCTGCAAAAATATTTTAATTAAAGGTTGTTTGAACATTTTAATACAGTTAGACAGTAAGCATCATTATTAAAATAATTATGAATTATAAGTAGGTTGCGTTTATTCTGTTATAGTTAATTATAGGATATCTATCAACGTAACTAAAACTTTATTTGATAGTAAATATATATATATATATAGCGTAGTTTTATTAATTGTATTCTTTTTATTTTTTACTATATCTGTAATTTATCGCATTTCATTCGTCGTAGGCGTGTCTTAATTTATTTTAACCATATTTTAATACTTTCGTTGATTTTTCTTTTTTACTACATTAATATTTTTATTCTCTATAATTGTAAGGTTATAAGTTCCATTCATTAGAGGAGTGTTTTAATAGGTTTATTCATAGTAGCTGTAGTTTAGTATTGTTTCATTAGTTGTATCTGCAATTAAATATTTTTCACTCAAGTCTAAAATAATCGTAATTTAGCAATTTATATTTATTATAGTTTATAGGTAGGCTTTAGTCATTTTTTAATCGAACGTATCCGCAAGTTAATTCATTTTATTTAGTGAATATATTTAATGGAGTGTTTTTAGAAATAAATTAGTTCTCATTTGCTAGTCCTTTTAGAATAGTAATTTATTGTTTCTTAATTGAATACATAAAATATCCAAACGGAAAGCCATGTTCCTGGAGAAACTCACATCCTTAAAAAACAACATTAAAAAACACAGTGTATACTGAAAATAATCAAAGTAATATCAAACAAACTACATCTATTAACTGATAGCATTTGATGCATCTTGGATTACTTTATTATCATTATATTTATGACGATCGATGTTTCTAAAAAGTTGGCTCTACTAAAGTTCTGGTGTTTAGTCAAATTAGTTGAAAATAAAGTTTCTTACTTACCAATGATTATTTGATTATATAGGAGTTTAACAATTAATTACAAAACGGAAATTCGTTTGTTATTCTGGTATATATAAACTGAAGATTGAGCAACAGTAAAATATAAAACGGCACAAGTTTTAAGTTTGTAATTATTTCTAGGTTTTGTTCGAAAACTTGAAATAACTGAAAGGCCTCGAAAATGATACTTATTAGGCTGCGGGTTGACAGTTATGTATGTATATGTTTTCTAAAAAAAAACACATATTTCGAAATACATCGTAAGATAATAACATAGATGGAATATCGTAGCAACAGAAAAGTATTATTCAAAAACATAAATATGTTGATGACAAATTCATATTTACTTTAATGTAATAATAATGATAATAAAAGTAACAATATAGAAACATTGTTCATGGAGACACAAGAGCACATCAACAGAAAGCTATAATTGGAACAAATGTGAAAAAACAATTGTTCAGTAAAATATAAACACACGCAATGCCCAATATTAATGGGATGAAACAGTTTATGTAGAGAAACAGTCATAACGCGATGTAACTCGGTGGTATAATATTTTGTATGTAGCTCTTGTACTTCATTCGTTGCTGTATATAAACACTTACATACGAATGATATAATACATATACTTGTGTAGCTTAAATAAACAAGCACGTAAGAACTGTCTATGTCAAAGTGTAATTAAAAACGGAAATTATTTCCTTATTAGATAGCTTATGACAAAAATAATTATTGATTTTTAACATCAATATTAGGTTATTGCATAATATTTTCATTTTTGGGTAGCGTACCCAAATAATAAAACACACACACGTAGCACTTAAAACAAGCTTAATGACATCTCAACTTACCTATATAATGGTGTATGATTGATATTTATAACATAAGAGTGGTAATTGAAGAGGATGTTGCATTCCACTCCCTTAAAGGAGCTGGTTTATGATTTTCTCTGACATCTTTACATTTCTATCATTCAGTCTTACTGACAGAGTTATAGATAACAAGTCGCGTAAATTGATAAATATGGCACACACGCACACATAATCTTGTTTTACAAAACAAAAAATAAAAATAAAATGCTCATATAAAGTTGTGTATCACCCCGTCTATGTATGTGTGTATGTATGGCATGGGTGCGTGGGTGCGTGGGTGGGGTCTCCCTCCTTTAAGTGCGGAGTTTCAAACTCTGATTAAGTTTCGCTTGATTTCAGAATGATAATAAACTGTGTGATATAACCTGTATGTTGATATCTATTCAGAAAATCAGATCACTAAATACAGCAAGGTTACCCTGCCAACCGGTGTGTGAATACACTCATGGAATAGCAACTCAAGGTTACCCTGCCAACCGGTGTGTGAATACACTCATGGAATAGCAACTAAAAGACATCGTTATTAACCTATTAATTTTAAACATATACGTATGTATATAACAGAGAAGGGGTGATAAGGAAATGCATTTTCCACTCCCACGGATGTTAGAAACTTAAACTATTACTCACAAATGTAGCATTTATTTCCCGCATTAAAATATGCCCTGCATCTTCCGTGTTCACATTCATGATCATACTGCTTAAAACTAAGTCAGACAGTAAACTGCACAATAAACATTTAATGGGAGAAAACATTCACACTCGTGTGTATATAGATATATCTATGTGTGTGTGTGTAAAGTCATATGTATATATATTATAGTTATTTATCTCATGTCCGGATTCACCTTGTAAATAAAACAATTTCTCCAGAATTACCGTCATTGTAATTATTATTATTTGCACATAAAAAAATCATTATTTTCTATGAACTATGTGTAGCGTTTTCATATGACAAAATACTCACCTTTTGATACACACTTTGGAGGCTTGCCCACCCATTTCTTTTTTTGACAGTACAGAGAACTTGCATTTGGATCAAGAAAAACGTAGTTAGCTTTACACTGATATACGACGAACATATAGGCATTGTTAATATTTTTTACTCTACGGAGATATTTGGCGTAACCATTGTCGATTCGAGGAGGTGCTGTTATCCTCCGATATCTGGCACGAATAACTATGCACGATTCATCGTAGGCGGAGGTTGGTTGTTCTGTCTGTGTTTTTGGCTGCCTTCCTAGGTTCAGATGACAACAGTTGAATTAGATTATACACCGAAGAAAGATGTGTATAACTGACTTAAATACATAATTTTCTGATACACATTAGATTGCTATATATATATATTGAGATATTATAACTTTGATAATTATATATATTAAAACGGAGAACAAAACGTAAGATATGACAATATATGTATGTATCTCACTGATCATTTGTTGATTCTATAAACTATAATGATTTGTACCATATTTAAAGAAAACAAGCTTAAAAACACAACAGGCATTTTCAACTACATTAAGAAAAACAAAAAAAGAGAAACAGTTTCATAAATCTACTTTCTCAGCGTCTTCGAATCAAATTTAACCTAAACTAACCCTTAACATTATGTAACTTGTAAACAACTACAGCTTTGCTAATACCAGATGCTTAGGGTTTGACTTACATAAAAATAACAAAGGAAACGTCACACTTTTTTTACTTTATATTTCAAATACGTTTCATGGAACTGCTCTTCATTAGGTTGAGCAATAAACACACAGTTTGTTTATTTTAAAGCAAATTCACATTGGGCTATCTGCTGTGTCCACAGAGGGGGAATCGAACCTCGAATTTTAGTGTTGTAAGTCCGTAGACCAGGGACGTAAAGCTACAGAGCATTCCAAAACCAAAACTAAATAGTAATGACAATAATTACTCATGTTAGCACGTAATAAAAATGTATTATTAATATATATATTAAAATATTTTGGTAGTGGAAAGTCAGTGTTTCTGTCGTTGGAGTCTACGAAAAGTATTATTAAATTGAAAGCTTGGTGTATTCAGTGCTGGTGTTCAAGTAGTCACAACTTGGGTAGATACGTTGTACACGAAGCTGGTTCCATTATTGGATAGAGGTCTTGCACGGAATGAAGTTTTGTTTGAATTTGTGACAAACCAAAGAACTTTCTTAAAGACTGAATATAGTCTTTGATTTCAAAATAACTTGTTATTATTATTCAGTTAATGAGATAGTTTTGAGAGTGTGATGTCAAAAATGGTGGAATGATGTTAGACAACTTAAAATATTTCTTTAGATTTTAAGGTTCTATGCACGAGGGATAGAGGAATTATCAGCTCTAGTCTTGAAATATTTTTATTGGAACTCTGTCTGTCTTGCAAGAAGCTAGTGATTATTTCTGAATATGTGTGAAAAGTTTCTATATTTGAACAAAGTCTTCTAAGCCTTAGAACCATTCTTAATAAATATCGTTTTATTGTTGTTATTGGAAGGAGAGTAGTATAATAAAGAAAAAGGTGATTTTGTATAGAGCTGCAGTAAACAAAAACTCAGGTTTGTTTTTCGTAATGGGAATATTGAACTCTAGAAAGGGAAGGAAGATTATTTTATAGAAAAGTGCATAAGTGCAATTTAGGGCAGAGTAAAAGTTTGTTTTTCGTAATGGGAATATTGAACTCTAGAAAGGGAAGGGAGATTATTTTATAGAAAAGTGCATAAGTGCAATTTAGGGCAGAGTAAAAGTTTTGAACAAAATTAAAGAAATCATGAATTTATTCAACAAAGGTACTTTGAAAACACATTTATTAGCGTGAAGTATGTAGGAACTACACCCAAAAATGTGTAAATTCGATCTCTTTCATACAAAAAGTGATTTCACACACACAATGTTAAATAGAGATATTTTTAAGAAGTGTAAATATTAATGTGTAGTATATTCATTACAGTGTAAAGATTTAGTGTATAGTACATTTAGTTCAGTGTAAAGATTTAGTGTATAGTACATTTAGTTCAGTGTAAAGATTTAGTGTATAGTACATTTAGTTCAGTGTAAAGATTTAGTGTATAGTACATTTAGTTCAGTGTAAAGATTTAGTGTGTAGTACATTCAAGTAAGCGTAATTGTAAATGTACACATTTTTAAAAGTTAATGTCTTCGCAAAAAATGTTTATTAAATTTTATAACAACTGTAAAATTAGCTCAGTGTAAGTGATTTTTATTAACAGTTGCTGTTTATTTTATTTTCACGTACAACTTACACGACTTTCTATTCTCTTTCCAAATTCACACCATAAAATGAGACCTTATGTGCTCTGGTATTGATGGAAAGACCTCGTCGTCAATAGATATGTCATAATAATAAGCTGTTAGAAATGCATAGCTTGACTGTGAACTTTTATTTGTTGTAAATATACACCTTTAAGGGTGTGAATTCTCACTTGTCAACCATATCATAGCTTGACTGTGAACTTTTATTTGTTGTAAATATACACCTTTAAGGGTGTGAATTCTCACTTATCAACAATATGATAGCTTGACTGTGAACTTTTATTGTAAATATACACCTTTAAGTGTGTGAATTCTCACTTGTCAACAATATCATAGATGAGTGATGTCGTCAAGGTACCTTTCAAAAAAAAAGATCACGATATTTTCTACTGAAACTGTTGAATAATAGTTATTCGAGGTGTGCCATGAAAAGATTGCAAACAAGAGATCCGTTTTAATCTCTATTGAATTTGAAAGGATTTAAGCTGAGAACAAACTTCAGTAGTGTATCGCATGGTGTAAAAAAAGTACTGTTTTTGACTAAGAAAGTGTTGTAGAACTAACATGCCTTCATCATGAGTTATAACAGTATATAAAACTGTAGGTGAATAGTAAAATTGACATGGGAGAAGTGTAAATTCATGTATGATATGTATTACATCAATTCTGTCATTGATAAAAAATTCCAGAGAAAAAGAGAAACATAGGGTGAAATATAACCTTGCGTGTTTGTATATATGTTTAATAATTTTTATTTCATTCTATCCTGTTTAGCAAGAATAACAATTATTATTAATGGTTAGTTTGATTTCATAGAGTATTGGTTTTCTCTTGGAAATTATCTGTGGTTTGAAATAGAAAAGTTAAAAAGTCTGACGTTGGCGACTACTTTTTGTTTTCTATTGAATTACTTTCATTACAATGTCGTGCAGATATTTAAGTAATTACTGTTTCATTTATCCGCCCCTTTTTTTTTATTGTCCCCTGATGGGACAGCGGTAAGTTTCCAGACTTAAAACGCTAAAATCTGGGGTTCGATTCCCCTCAGTGGACGCAGCAGATACCCCAATGTGGCTTTGCTCTAAAATAAAAACTCTTTTTATTAACTACTTATCTTGTATAAACATGCTCAACAGTCTTATTCACTACTTCTAAGTAATTTCAAACTTGAGATGTGTTGAAATAGCGTTGGAGATCTTTTTTGTTGTACAAGAAACTGTCTAGAGACTTGTGACTATTAATTGGAAGCCAAAAGTCTACCTGAAATTCTATTTTTTATAAGTAACATAAACATTTAAATTTTATGTAATTGAGCACCGAAAGCTGACGAAGCATTGGAAACAATTAGGCTTCATGTCCATGTTAAAAATTACACATGGCTACAAATGTTGCTTTTTTTTTTCATCTTCCTCTTGAGTTATGTATTCAAACACGTATTAACGTCTTTTTATTTTCTTTAGCGGATGGATTTATTTTTTTTAATAAACTTAAGATTTCGAAGAAAACAAAAATATTTATCAAATTTGTTTCAAAGATATTCAAAAATCTAAACTAACAGTGTCATTATTTACACATTTTATATATGATACGTTTTTCGGGTTAATTCTGAAAACATTTTTATCTTTGTTTTTGTCAAAAGAAACAACCCATCTTTCATACGTGAATATTGAGTTATTTTTCCAATAGAGGTGGACAGATCATAACAATTTTACAAGTTAAAATAATAATACATTATTTTCAGGATTATCTCTTAGAAATTATTTCCAAATTTATAAATGAAGTTTATCAGACTCGTATCTACGACTGACTGCTTGACAATTTAGTTTAAAACTTACACTAACAATATTACGCTAAAGCAAAGTTAATCTCAAAAAAGGAATAATCAGCTCATGATGTGATATTCAGTATTCTGTCCCATCAATAGAAAGTGATAAGAAAAAGTACTCTATTTTAAACGTCAAATATATCATTTCTTTTAAAAAACATCTTTGGAATTTGCAAATAGACATCATCCAAAATTCACAATGCGCCCTGAAACATATTTTGTAATGTTACGATACTTTTCTTGAATTAATAGAGTTGAATATATGAAAGTAAAGATATTAGTGTTTTACATTTTGATCAATAATCCCATGCATTACCAAATCTCATTACGAGTTATTTCCACTTGCATTATCAGCTGCCTGTAAGAACATCAACATGGCTATTTCCTACTCACCATATTGTGACGGAAGTATGGCATACGTTCTCTACTTCTACTCACATGTTTATGTGAGTTAGTTTTCGGATGTGTACGACTTACTTCTGGCAGAAAACCTTGGCTTGAGCTAATGGACTGGTAAGATGGAAGTCTGGTAGCTTCCCTAGTATTAAGTAGTTCCTGGTTAATAAGATCTCTAGGGAACAATGTTTCTGTACGTGGTGATGAACGCTCATTATGATTGGACTTAGTATTTTTTTGCAGTTGTCTGTCCATTGCTTCAACTAATTTCTGAAGTCGAATTTCAGCCAATTCATTTTTCCCATTGTTATGTCTTCTCAAACTTTGCTTGTCTAAAGTTGAAATCAGTGGTCGCTTTGTATAGAGAACGGAACCTATAGTACGTCTTGCGCTTGTTGGAGAGTGTCTTGGAAACTCAGTTGTATGGATTTTTCTCCCAGGTGTCCATCTTTTACGTGAGTTTCTATAGCGCTTGCGAGATCTGGGATTACTGTAAGTTCGAGACTGACGGTAAGCAGCCGCTGGTTTTCTAGTACGGCGTAGCCACTGAGAATTGTGGTATCTTCTGTGGTGATAGTTGGTTGGATTAAAATTATTCGAGTAAGAAACTCTTGGGCTTGAGGCTGCTTGAGGTAATAGAGAAGAAGAACCTGCTCGTAAGTTTCGACCTTGTTTCTTATGGTTCGAAACTGTTTGTGTTTTTCGGTCTTGCTTACGTGTTTTTTCTAAGCTATTTTTACTTTCCTCACGAACTGCTGCAATGTCAATTTCTTGTTTGATCAAACGTTTCAGTGCAGGCGAATATCCTGGATGACTTTCAAGCTCTTTTAAGGGTGGTGCGACTTTCAAGAGATTACTTCTTCTTCTAGAGTAAAATGGCTGATAATTATTTATGATTGGTAGTCTGCTTCCTCCTGAAGAAAACTCAGCACCATGAGGTCGAAACGTTTGGTGCGAAGGGTTTCCCCAACCGAATAACGGTCTTTTCGTTGAGGGGATTTGGTGCTTTCTCAAATGACGGATGGTGGAATAAGGCAGACTTTTCTTCGATCCGTTTACCTTCTGTATAAAAGGGTAAAAATATGATGTCGACGATCGGAACTCCTGATACCCTAGCGGATTAAGACTATTTTTAGATCATTCATTTAGTATAGCTATTAATATTTACAAAAACAATTTTAAAACGGATTTAGATATTGTAGGTTATGGTTAATTAATTATTTAGTGATTTTATTTAACATTGGTATTATCATATTTTATAGAATTTAGTTAGATTTAAATTAGTTATAAATACTGAATTTTAAAAATATATTTAAAATTTTCATATCGATCTTATTTTACTTCATGAAATTTATTAGAATGAATTCCGTATGTATGTTGACTTCTTGGACACTAGATAACTGTAATTAAAGATACTGTATATTCACTGTTTAATACCGTTGTATTGATATATTCTCACCACACGTCACACAATATACAAAGATTAGATTTATTCAAATAATATTTTTAGCATTATAAGCCGACAATATTGTCCATGAGTCACCGGTAGAAGGGATACTGGGTCTTTCTGCCGTATTAATACAAGCAGGAATAATTGTAACGAGGAAATATCGTGTGTATTAGAAATAAACCTGCATACTTGAAAAATAGTTTCACAGACTGTTCTTTTGCTAAAAGTTAATGTAATGAATTCTCAAACTTAAAATGTGATAATAGATATGCGTTAGTTAATAATCAATAAGATTATTATTATTATTTTCCCTGAACCATTATCTTTTCATTCACCTATTTATTTAGACTGAAATATGTTTTTACTGCTTTGCAAAGATCTCGCATATGAAAAAATATTTAGCTACAGCAAATAGCTTGTAAAATTTTGTTTATTTATAAAATATTAACGCTATTGGTCTGAAAACGATAGTAGGTACAATAGTTGACTTTTTATTTAAATTTACTTGAACCAAAATCATTTGTCATCTGTTCGTCACCTAAAAAATCACTGAGGATAATATATATATATATATACTTTATAAGCGCAAATATTCGACGCAATTTAAGACAAGGATTTCACTCCATATACTCAGAGATGCCACATGTGGAAAGACAGAGGAGAAAGCGCGTTGATGTAAGCATCTACGAGAGTAATAGTAGATTGCAATTAATAATTAATTAAAAACAAGAAAAAAGTTTGTATTGCGTAGTTAATTATGAAAAATTAATAAATCTTAGATATATATTCGAACCTTCTTCATTTCATGAAAAATCAAAAAATCAAATCTGGAGCATTAATCTATACGTGAAGAATGTCTGGCTATTCTATAAAAAATCATCTCTCTCTCTCTCCTTATAGCAAAACAACTTGAAGTTGAAAGGAGTCTGCACTTTAATTACTTCATCTTAAGGTGCCATATAACATACTCTCAACTTTGACATATATATAAGTGTTTGAGGTTTATGCATTTATCCTTCGAGATCTTCATCTCACGTGTTAAAACGGCAGTGAAGTGAATTTTTCCCTTACAAAGAGCTTTATACATCCATATCACATTAAAGGCGTATAATACCCATTCACATCCAGTTATTTTATACTTCTTGATCTGTGATCCCTTTGAGCGTCAGCGTCTATTTCATGAAATAAAATACTTGCTTATAAACTGTTGATTTATACCACAGTTTATTGACGTTTTTTTTTTAAATTAATCTCTGACCCACAGTTGAACCTCAGTGTTATTAGTTATTTAACAGCGATCGGTTTTACTAACTTTTAAACTTATATCGTTTTAAATCATATAAAGAGTATAAGTTCAGCAAGTTTAAAAATACGTATTGCTAAACCAGTTTCATTTAGTTTAAGTATTTTAAGTATTAAGTTTTTGACTTCAGCATTAACGTAAACCATGAATCGATGTAAATAAACAAAATAATGCAAGTTTTTGGTATTTACCCTATACACCAAATATGAATGCACGCTATTTTGATAAAAGAGTTAGCTCAAAGGATCACATATAAAGTGTTCTTTGTTCTGCTGAAGAAGAATAATCAACTATTCGAAAGCACTCGAGTTTTGGGTCTTATTTTAAGTCTATTGCTCGCTATTGAAATTGAGAGAAATGCACCTGACATTTAAGTTCCCAAAAATTATTATTATTGTAGACTATGAAAAGTTTTATTAGCGAACAATTTTATGTATGGTTAAATATCACGCGAAAGAGGCTTTGAATGTTATATTTTTAATATGTGAAACAGGACAGCTTAATATTTACATGTAATTATAATTTTTGATGCACAACTGTATTTCAAGTTTACAATTTTTATGTTTCATTTAATGTTTTAATGTTTATCTTATGTTTATTTCGTAAGCCAACACAAGAATGCTTCAAGAAAACTAGAGGAAAGTGATGTAAAAACAAAGATAAAGGTGCTGGTTAACAAAGTACACGTTAGTACAAAAAAATTTACCGTACCACGTGCACAGCAACGTGTAGCATGTGAAATTTGTATACTACAAATGCATAAGCAATTAAGAAAACTAAAATGTTTTTATGTTTCAGAGATAAAATATTTTAATAACAGTACTGAGAAAAAAAAAAGTCGATTTTTCTCATTTTTGCGAAACGCTATTTCTTTTATCATCTTGGACCAACAGATAGCGGTATGTTGAGAGTTATTAATTTGATGTTCTATACTTAAGCTTTTCTTTCTTTTTTTTACCAGTACGTACGTAAATATACATATATATGAATGTATGTATGTGTAGAAGGCGATTTAAGGAAAATAATTCAGAAATTGTGAAGTGTAATAAAATGATTGTTAATGACATGGAATGAGGTGTTGTTCAGTATTATGCTATGATATAAAAATCAATACTATTTAGTTGAGAGTACCTAGCATTAATAAATAAGTACGTAGTAATTAGTAGATTTCACGTATTTTTTAATAATTCCCTCTAAAATTATTCCTTGTAAACTCTCATTAAACGCATAAAGTGGAAAACTATGGAGCATTCCTGGAAACTATTAACATTTTGTTTCTTTCTTTTATCTTACCCTGTGGGTTAACAACTGAACACTTAGGGGTAGGACTGGACCATTGCCCACGGATACACCTCATTTCGGCATTACCAACCATAGTGTATCCCGGTAGACATCGGAATTTTACGACCTGTCCATTTTCAAAGATGAAATGCTCCCCGTTAGCCGGAGACCGTGGAGCAGGACACAAAAAAGAGCTCCAGCCAAACGCAACTGCTGCTGAAATATAACCAAATTCTTGTTAGACACAATTTTAAGAAAATCTAAACTCAAACTTATCCTCTCATTTAACTGGCAATCGATAAGAGTTACGAGTAAAGCAAATAATTTAGTGTCATGTGGTCGTTTCAACATTACCGTGTTGGCCTTTGTACTAATTAAATATTCAGCTCTTAAGTAAAAAATATAGCATTCCAGTTGGTTTATTTTAGATTCCATTTTTTATTGCCATGGTATACAAATTAAGATAACACAATTTATGCTACATAAAAATGTAGTAATTTTGTAAGTATGAAGATGTATTATAAAATATAATATACTGTCTTCTAACTTAATTTTTGTATGAAACTACCTGTGGTCAGCAATATGACAGAAATGACATAGATCTATCTAAGAGTCAGAAGGTTCAAAGATATGTTTGAAAAGTGTTCTAACAATTCAACCATCAGAAATGTACGATGTGGTTCATCATACCTGATGCACGAGAAATATATTTCTAGTGAGTGGTATTTCAGTCTCTGTTCTAAAACTTACTTCCTGATAACAAGTTAAAATCAGCTGATGAAATGTCCCAAATGTTTCCAGTTATCTTTACAGCTGATATTAATTGATTGAATAATACGAAACTAGCATGAGGTGGAAGCAACCGAACAATTGAGAGCAGACGAAAAGAGACAGAAAAGGTGAGAGAGAATTGACCGAAAAGTGTTCGATATGTTAGAGACCGAAATTTCGTCAACGTTCAGCAAGGAAACTGTGGCCACAGTCAAGATTTAGCCCACTTAAGACAAAACTACTCGTTCATCCAAAGAAAAGTACAGAACATAGACTTGGAAAAATAGAATCATCATATCATCTGTGTATATATACATGTTTTCTACTTTGATTTTCTATGAAAACAAGTAATTGCTGAGTATAAATCTTGAATTATGTGTATTTCAAATCTTGAGTTACTTTACCATGTATAAGGTATATATATAAATAAACATCTAATATTGGGCGTCCCAAAGAAAATAAACATCTAATATTGGGTGTCCCAAAGAAAATAAACATAACTTTCCTATATATTCCTCGATGAACATAGAAGTTTTACTCTTTTTTTTCACTAATGATAAATGAAAATTGTTGATTTACAGCTCAGTGCACACATGGAATTATAACATATTTATTGAAATGACAAAATTTCACATTCACTGTAATGTCAGTTTTGTAAATATAATATATTTTTTTAGTATGGAGTTAAATGAAAAAATATGTCGTATGATTTAAGATTTCCCCCGGTAGGTTAGCGGTAAGTTTGCAGGCCTTACAACGTTAAAATCCGGAGTTCGATTGGCCGTGGTAGGCAGTGTGCAAATACCCAATGTATATCTTTGCATTAAGAAAACAACAACAACCTAAGATCAAATGAGCTTGAAACTATCATTGTTATTTAACTGAAATACATAAGTCCAATTGGTAATATCGTACTAAACTCTTATTAATCTTCTTATCATGTTGTTAGAACTTACTGCATATACACTAGCCAGCTTTTCACATATATTGCATTTTATACAGATAGTACAAGCTTCATTGAAACAGATGTATAACTGAAATACATAAGTCCAATTGGTAATATCGTAGTAAACTCATTAATCTTCTTATCATGTTGTTAGAGCTTACTGTATATACACTAGCCAGCTTTTCACATATATTGCATTTTATACACATAGTACAAGCTTTATTGAAACAGATGTACAATTGAAATACATAAGTCCAATTGGTAATATCGTAGTAAACTCTTATTAATCTTCTTATCATGTTGTTAGAGCTTACTGTATATACACTAGCCAGCTTTTCACACATATTGCATTTTATACAGATAGTACAAGCTTCATTGAAACAGATGTACAACTGAAATACATAAGTCCAATTGGTAATATCGTAGTAAACTCTTATTAATCTTCTTATCATGTTGTTAGAACTTACTGCATATACACTAGCCAGCTTTTCACATATATTGCATTTTATACAGATAGTACAAGCTTCATTGAAACAGATGTACCACGAGACACAAGACTCAATCCTACATTCAATAAAACGATGGGAAAAGAGCGCTTTTAGTGATTGTAATAAATGGTTAACCTTTGGAAACTAATTATATCACACTGTTTAATTGATCAAATTTTTCAGAATTATTGATGTACCAATGAACGAATCACTGAGATATAATTTTCTCTGTCAGAGTTAATAAAGTTTAAAGAAATTGTTATCTCAAACAATAATATTGAATATGTATAGTGTTAACTAAAGATCGCTCTTACTCTTATTAGTTTACTTTGTGTTACTGGTGCGGAAAAACAGGACTTCTATGACAAGTTTTATACTGCCTTAATTCATATATGCAAAGGGTGTTATCGAGACAGGCAATTAGTACTGTGTTAAATTTATTTCCATATGTATTGGTCATTATCGGTTAATTAAGGCCTCACAATTTAAATCAAAATGTTTTAGTAGAAACACATTTTTCCACTGAATATTAGAATTATCTTAGTTAAAAGACTAAATTGTTTGATAACAGACTTTTCTCTTCATATGATTACTTCAGCAAATTCATGTGATTCAAACAGGAAAAGAAACATTGTGAAGGTGAATGAATCAAATTTAATGTTAAATTATGATTAGTAGCACATTTTAATGATACTTCGATTATTAAACGTTTAAGTTACATCTCTATGGTTTAAAAAGTTATTCACATTTGCTTATATATATACATTTGCCTAAAATTTCAGTGGTTTCTTAGCAGGCTTAGAACAAATCCATGTTTGTCACCAAATGATTCTTGAACTATTTATTACTAATACGCATAGGACAGTAAATCAACAAAAACTTGCAACATTTCATATAAAAATACTGTGCCAAAAAGATTGTACAGAAATATCGACATCGCTAAGCACACATCCTATTGTAAATACTTATAAAAGCATTTCTTGGTAGCAAATAGTTTCAAGCTAATAATAACGTCTCTAGAATAAAACAATCTATAGAAACGGACAACATTCCTATGTCAAAATCTCCTCTTGCAAAGGCCATTTGAACTCAAATTTTTATTATTATTACTTACATTGTACACTTATTAGAAATCCGTGGATGTATAAAAAAATTGGTATCTTCTGGGAAGTGATTTTTTTTTAATTTTAAATTTAGAGAGGCATCCTTAAACAGCACTTCTAAAATGATATGACTACTGAGGCGTTTGGTTCTTAGGCCTATACGGCTTATTTCATATTTTGAGTCTCGAATATAGTTAGTTGTTTTCTTTTTTACCGAAACTATTTGTAGCCTTTGAAAAGTTTCCAATAAAAGGAAACAGATTCTGAATCACTCAGACGTTTAAATAATTTATAGCATTTGTCATGATATTCAAATAATTACAAACCCATATTGTAAGATATTACCTCAAAAATAATTTCGTTCGTTTGTTTTAGAGAAAAGCCACAATAGGCTATCTGTTGTGTCCAACGAGGGAAATCGAACGTCGGATGTTAACGTTATAAGTCTGTAAATTTACCGCTGTTCCATCGGGGGACATTAATTTCGATCATTAAATTTTATGAATGTACAACTGCTAAAAATATTGGTATGTTTTTTGTGTTTCTTTTCAAGAGGTATGGGATAGAAAACACACACCGTTAAACATAAAGCTCCAGAAGGGAAATAACTATACTCACCCCAGCATATAGTCATACACCACAACAGTTGGTACGCCTGCATAGTCATGATATTTATATCAGACAAACAAGTCACTATATCCTTGGTATACAAAAATTCTCTTTTCGCTTTCTGACTTCAAACAACCACAGAGCTTTCAAACTTATATTACTTGTACTTAATATGGTCACTTTCAAAAACCCACTGTTACACACTTGATAATTGGTTTAAATGGTCAATATGTGATGGTAAATTTATAATATACACGATCATTACACTTCGGTTCCACTTATACTCAACAACGTCTAGCTGAGAGAGAGAAGCCACTTGTGGTTACTGAATGTATAGAATAAAACAATTTAAAACACACACATACATATATGCACTCTTCGTTTAAGGCAGTAACGTCTCTTATATTTATATTTTTACTGGGAGACTAGTTATCAATCAAGCTCTGGCTTATGTTAGCCACACCACCCACACAAACTGAATTGTGAAATCAGTAACGGAACTGAAGCAAGCAAACACGAACTCACCACGTGATGATAAACATGGTCTGATGATTTATTCAGAAGCTCGCACGGAATGTACTCAACTTCTCAATACCCTATAGGAGTTTTTTCCATCTAGCTATAATTGTTTCTGTTTGTAGATAATATTGTAAACGATAACAGCTATCTTCAATGAAAGAAAGGTGTTCACAGATTTTCCTATCTCCAACAGTCACAATAAAATATTTCGGAACTAATATATATATATATATATATGTTTTGTTTTTGAATTTCGCGCAAAGCTACACGACGGCTATCTGCGCTAGCCGTCCCTAATTTAGCACTGTAAGACTAGAGGGAAGGCAGCTAGTCATCACCACCCACCGCCAACTCTTGGGCTACTCTTTTACCAACGAATAGTGGGATTGACTGTCACATTATAACGCCCCCACGGCTGAAAGGGCGAGCATGTTTGGTGGTATGCGGATTCGAACCCGCGACCCTCAGATTGTGAGTCGAGCGCCTTATCCACCTGGCCATGCCAGGCCGCACACATCGTGAAAACAATAACCACCCATCTATTAAATGAACTCCCAACTTTAAATAATAACACAACTTCACTACAATAAAGTCTGTTGTGAATAACTTCTATAATATTGTTACAGTTGTTCATTTAGCCTATTCTTTGTTTATTTGTTTATCTTTTAGTTTAGTTCATCCTTACCTTCTGTATTTTAATTACCTTTTGTAAAATGTTTGAACTTTGTAAATTTTTGTACCTAATATTTATTTATTTATTGCCGAAGATGGAATATGTATATTCCGAAACGTTTAAGAATTAAATGTTTGTTACTGTACACACACGTGTCAAATGTTCGTTGTTGTTGCGGTAGTTCTATACACGTACGGCCTTGCGTATGGGCTTGACAGTACAGATCAGTTCTGGAAAGCGAATAATTGGTTTATGTGATATTATTACGGGTCATTCCCTCCTTTAGTGTAATGAAAGTTTCCTCATGAAAGAGATTGCTGAAGAGCTATATAGGCTAGCATACTATATAGTTTCTGTCGTACTTCAACTAGCAGCGAGTTTATTAACTCCTGAGATTATAACTTCCTTATTTATGACCAATGACGTAAGTAGTGCATGTTTTCTGGAAGAGACGAAGCTGTTGTTTTCTTTGTATGGTAGTTGTATTCTCCCAATCATACTTATTCAGATTCCTTTGAGAATCGCATTCAGAATTCCTTCTAGTGAGTGGTCTCCAATATAGTGAACAGCACTGTCTTTTGTCGTAGTTCAGTTGTCTATCTATTGTATTCTTGATTAAATAATACATTTTAAAGGTTAGAGTGAAAGTAAGGAATAATGTATAATAAGATGTCATCGATATTATATCAAGTGCCGACGAGGCCTTTCGCTCAATATCAGTGCTCATCGGGCCGTCTGGGATACGACAGATACAGTAGTGGTTGAGGCACTACTTAGATAAACAAATTGCTTAAACAACTGTTTCGGTGTGAAATAGATTACGTTGTTTAAGCGTAAGTGATAATGAAGATTACTTTTAACTTTGTTTTATATTGTGTTCATCCCTTTCTATAACTTTATCAAAATCAAAACTATAAAATTAATTCCGCTTCACATTTTCTATCGTTCCCCCAATGTTTGATAACAAACAACAACAACAACGTTCCTCCTGCTGTTGCTATTACTGTTCTTCACTATAATGTTAATCAGAGCAATGAAATACCACAATTCCAACATTGTTGTTATTACATAAATACACTACTTCTCTTTAGAAAGCTATTTCAAGTTAGGATGTTTATCCCAGAATTGCAACCTTTACTGTAACATCACGTCTTTGTCCTATAGATTCATCTCAAAACTTTTTGACAGACGTTTGTTCGTTTGAGCAAAATGTACATGTGCACAAAAAACGAAGTTTCTCGGCATAATAAAGGGTAAAATCTTTATTATAGGTTACAGCCGACTAGTTTCGGTAACACAGTTACCACCATTAGGGTAACTGTGTTACTGCAACTAGTCGGCTGTAACCTATATAATTGTGCCAAAAAAACGTCATATTTTGTATTTTTTACTCTTAATATAGTAGCATAATGTGCCTGAAAATAAATTATTATTAAACATATGTATTATAATAATAATGCTATTTATTATATAAAATATAATATAATATATATATATATACTATAATTATTGGAGAAAGGCAAGTGATAGAATTCAAAGTAATGCTACTCGTGATACTTGGTATAATTAAAGAACAGCCGCATGTATCTATATTCCATTAACGTTTCCACATTGAATCTAAGTTCCCAAGTCATCGTTTTAACGCTGCGAACTTATGAATATAGAATGTAATTTGATAGTTGTTGTTGTTTTTAATTAACTCAACGAAGACGCCTTTCTTTGGCTTTATGTATAAATACTGTCATATATTACTTTTAATAACAACCAGTGGGTTTTATTAATTTATCACCTTCAATCTAGTGTACACACGTTTAAAATGTAATACCATAAAATTAGTTAAAACATAAATGAATAAATCAGTATTGCACATGTTAATTTTCTCCTTAATTACATACTGCAAGCCTAGATGGCACCACAATCCTACAAATTTCAAAAGTTCACTATCTACTACAGGGGTCACCAAACTTTTTTCACAGCGGGCCAGATAACTGAGAG
>NW_013666935.1:194526-206616 GCF_000517525.1 Limulus polyphemus
GCGAGCATGTTTGGTGGTATGCGGATTCCAACCCGCGACCATCAGATTGTGAGTCGAGCGCCTTATCCACCTGGCCATGCCGGGCACCTTTTATATATATATATATATATATATTTTATTTACTTAGAGAAAATACTATTTTTCCCTAAACATGTATGCATTTTATGTATTTTTTTTATTTAGCTAATTTTTGTGTGTATAATATTTTGTAAATCTTATAAAACATTCAAAAATGAAGAGATATTCCCGGTAAAATGCTAAAAAGATTAATCCTTTTTCATCATATACGAAAGAATAGTCGTTAGTTGGTAACTGAGTTTAGTCTATGAATAATATGTTTAATTATGCAACCATTGTGGCACGTAAAGTTAAATGCCGGCCAAATTAAAGATGGGGGGGTTATAAAGAAACTAGTAATTTTAAGTCAAACTAAAAACCTTTAAAAATCTTCAATTTGTACACATTTTTTGAAGGCTAAGTAATAAACCACTTAACAAAAAAAATGGTTATTGAAAATATTACTTTCGAAAAACAAACTAGCTAACTGTTTGATAGAACAAGCTTAATGAACAATGCTAAGACATTTTTCCATGAGAGTCAAGTGATCATGTATCGACGAAGTACAAACTTTTGGGATGCAATACATTGTATTTTATTTTAATTTAGAATGTAATGGCATAATTTTTTCACAAGCTAGAAGATGGCAATGATGGAAAAGCAAATACTGTATAAACAGTTCTGATATATATCATATATACAGTTGTGTATTTATAAGTGATAACATGTTTCTTGTTCCTGTTTTCGAAGAAATCGTTTTCTTCCGTTTCTACATCCGTCAAGATATAGCTTGTTTACTCTGCATATAAGCATTCTTTCATTTAGAGTAACCCATAGATCAAGCTTGTATCGTATTACAGAAGTTCGCATGCATAATATGGGGAAAACCAATGTAATATAATCTCTTCATAATAAGTTTGGACTGAAAAATAGTTGACGGTATAAACTTATTTCTGAAACTTACTGATTCCGGTTAAAGATAATTTACCAGACAGATTTGTGATAGTTTCGTCACACGTGTCATTGATAGTTCAACTGATAAGTTTCACTGTCATTTACTGAGTGTCTCATCATCATACTTGTTTACATTACTACGTGTACTTTTTTAAATATAACTGCCTACAGTAAGATTGGTTATTCTTACACAGTTAATCGCCATGGCAGCCAAAACGCGTTTAGGAAGAATTTGGTTTACCCTTAAGATTTATTTTATTCTGGTGGCAGAGGCTAGAGATCAACCCAATGGTCAAAATATACAGAATCAAAGACTGGATAAAGTGGCAGGAAAAGCATTCATTCAAAGAAATTCTGATATTGTGTTCCTTCTAGACAGATCGGGAAGTGTAGGTGCTGCGAACTTCGAGATAGAGAAAGGTTTTGTGGAAAGTTTTCTAACACATATCGTGATTGATGTCAATGCAAGTAGACTTGCCATTATTAGCTACAGTAACACTGCAGGTAAGACTATAAGGAATAAAAGTAAGTATGCATGAAGCATTTGTAATGCCAAAAAATTTGGGGGAGTGTTTTAATTAGGTAAACAATAAAAATGTGGGAGTAAAGAAAATAAGGCTTAAGTTTTGAAAGTGGCGTTGATATTGTATCCCCTTGCAGGCTAGAAATCTGTTATTGTTGTTGTAAAGACTGCAGAAATTCTAGCAATTTACACATGAAGTCAAATATAAATTATCTGCAACTTGTTATTATATGATATTTATTTAAATAACTAAAGATATATATTGATCTTATAAGAAAGTTTACAAGACGATAAATAAAATAAAACGATTACAAATTCAACGGATGTTACGGATGCATAAATGATTGTAACAGATAAAGTTAAAGATGTTGTTGATTATTTGCAACCAAGCCTTGCAACATCATTGTGAATAAACCAAAAATGTTAACAGATATATGTGTAACCATGGCTTATATCGCATAAATGATTGTAACAGATAAAGTTAAAGATGTTGTTGATTATTTGCAACCAAGCCTTGCAGCATTATTGTGAATAAACCAAAAATGTTAACAGATATATGTGTAACCATGGCTTATATCGCTGTAGTTTGTAAATCTTGAAATGTTATAGAAATGACTAAAACGATTTCACTCATTTTAACCACCACAGTTATTGCTAAAATATCAGCACTCAGCTATTTATTGCTTTATCGGAAAACGTTTCATCATCTTTATCGAAACTAAATTGAGGATTATTATCAATCCTATTTCGACATCGAGGTTTGTCTCTCACTCTTAATTAAAACTAATTATTATTAATTGTAGTTTTTATTCAAGGTTCTTAGCAACGCTTCTGGTAGAAGTTGTTACATAAGAGGTAAAACAGTAAAAAAATATATTTTTATTTACCCAAAACAAAACTTAACTCTTAAACCCCAATCCTATTAATACCTAAGCAAAAATTGAACAATATATGCTGTCAACGCTGATTGGCGATGAAAAATAACAAAGATTGGCGACTAAAATCATTCGGCTATTAATTGACGACGTTGAAAAGGCTTGTCACAAAGAAACCTATGTTAAATAGTGCAACTACACTTAACATAATCGGTTATGGCAATGTCAACGCTGATTGGCGATGAAAAATAACAAAGATTGGCGATTAAAATCATTCGGCTATTAATTGACGACGTTGAAAAGGCTTGTCACAAACAAACCTATGTTAAATAGTGCAACTACACTTAACATAATCGGTTATAGCAATGAGCACAACCATATTTTGGAGGGTGCCAGATGTAAAAAAAAGCCAAGTGGCCAAGGGCTGAAACCTGTGAAGCAAAACTGAATACTTATATTTAGAAAATATTTAATTTTATTTTCGAGTTAGGTTTATTAGCGAAAGTAGCCTATTGAACGTTACCGAAGAAATAAATAACTTACATTAAAATAAGTGATCCGAATGTTGTATTTATTTTTTAGCGAATATTCGAAAAGAACACGTAAATAAAAGAAAGCCGTTACAAGGGAATTATTATTGATTTTTTACACTAGGGGCATTTTAACACAGGTTGTATTGAGAAATAAGACAGTCTTTAGTTTATTAATAAGTGACAGAACAATGATTTCTTTTAAGGTGGAAAGTTTGTTTTGTTTATAATATTAAGATGCTTAAGGGCCGAAGTAAGGCAATTAGCGGGCCATATCTGGCTCTCGGGCCGTTTTTTGTGCACCACTCGATAGTAAATAAAGCCAAATGTGTGTGTTATTTCTCTTTGTCTTGTTAACTTCTTTTATGTGATTAATACAAAAGCACTCTGGTCATATCAATTTTGAATAAACTATCGGTTAATGAAATATGGATGTAATGGTAATTTCTTGAGAAAAGAACTGGGAATATGTCTACAGTTCTCTGAATACGATTAAGGAATATATTGTAAAGTAAAATATAATTAAGGAAACTCCAATAATTAATTATCTTAAGACTATAATTCACGATAGCCCTAAGAAAATAAAGGCTTAAGCAGTACTACGAGAAATTGCTTAGCAGAATACGAATTGGGACTAGAATACATATTCGTTTTTTGTTAGAAGCTGACTTAATGAGTGATAAATACTCAACTCTGGTTTCTAGATGTATGATGAAAGTAATTTGATTCATGTGTTCCGGTATCGTTTGTACTTCAACGAATTGTAAAATAAGTGTGGTATTCCGTATTTTGAAAGATTAGAACACGGGTAAACCACTCCTGCATATAATAAGAGGTAGTAAAAATTGGTGGATGGAAAAGTAAATGTTAACAAATATTAAAGATAAAAAGGCACATAGTAAGTAACTTGACATTATACAAAATTAACTGCGTTTCGACTACTCCTTAAACTCAGAAAAGTTCAAGGAGAATGGAATTGAAATCCACAATGAAGGATTCATGAAATTGAAGTAAGAACTCAAAACCGAGAAGAAAAACCAACTAGAGATTTAACGGAGAATCAAAATAAGCACAAAATTGCCGTAATAGTCAGGCTTACAAAGAGAAAACAAAACCTATGTGAAGAGTCGCTTCTAAATCAACTTGGTTTCCTTGAAAATTAAGTTAATACACAACAACAACTCAAAAAACGAACATAAGAAAAGCGTCACTTGGTTTTTGATAGCCATTCCCCCCTACGTGATAGTCGGTAAAGTAATCTCAAATGATAAAGTGCTGTTCATTAAAATTGAGCTGATTAATGATGTGTCAGAGGTAGTCTAGAGTGGCACTACCCATAGGACCATTTATGCACATGATTAGTACTGACTTCTAAGTTTTCGGTCAAATTGTAATAAGATTCAGAATTCTGATATCTTTACTTTTGAAATGCCCATCAGAGAAAAAGAAACACAAATCAAAGAGAAAGTTGAGAGCCTATTCAAACAGAGCCTGAGAAATACACCAACAGAGAATTTAGTGGCATCATGATACTTTATGAGTCTACTAATGAGTACAGTGAGAGATACAGACACTTCATCTGATTATTTGGTGGAATGAAAACCACAAGAATAGTTTGTTTGTTTGAATTTATGTACAAAGCTACACGATGGGCTATCTGTGCTCTGCCCACCACGGGTATCGAAACCCGGTTTCTAGCGTTGCAAATCCGCAAACATACCAATATGCCACTGGAGGGCACAAGAATAGTAGCAACTTGTGTCAAGATATTCCACAAACTAACAAGCAGCTTTTATCTTGAGTAAGTTCCATTTTACCAAGCTGAAGCATCCGTGTGGACAACTGTCTCAAGAAACTGTTTAATAAAAACAGGAAAAAGCATGGCCTAGAACTGGAGGCTAGAAGCGCCAGAGCCAATATAGCTTGCAATGGCCAAACAAAATTGACTTAGACTAATGTTAATAACTTGCCAACGTAAAAGGAAATATCAATATCAACAACATAGTGAAATAAAAAAAAACTAACGTTCAACTTTTGTTATTATATACGAGGAAAGATTGAGAACAGTTGTTGGAACAATGAACTACAGTATAGTTGAAAAAAAGCATTAATGAACAATAGCAACCACGGCCTTAGAGATAGGATTAAGGTAACTGATGTTGATAGACAGAGTTTGTTTGTTGTTAAGCATAAAGCTACACAAATAGCCTGTCTGTGTTGTGCCCAACTCGAGTATCGAAACCCGATGTTTTTAGATATAAGCTCTCAGAATTACCGCTGGGCTACCGGGAGCATGTTGATAGAGGTACACTATCTCAACAATAAGCGAATTCTAATAGCATGCTAAACAACAACAACAAAAAAAAAACAAACAAAACAAAACAGGGACAACCATACGTGACGTTTACTTTAGGTAACCTCCACCAATACATATGGTACTATCAATAATGTAAATAAATGTCACAACTGGATGGAATTAAATACTTTATACAAACACAAAAGTGGGAAACGTATGTATTCTGCTGTATTTAGGTGCGAATTTGTAAATAATTTTCCAATGTTAACTTATTCTTCTTCTAATATTGACCATCTATCACTACTATTATTACTAAGTGATTATAAACGTGATACTAGTATGTTATTATTTCATGTTAAATCTATAACATATGTATATCCTTCTTATACTTAAAACATAAAAACTTCAGTAAATATATAATAGAAATACGTTTTAAGCTGAAAGTTCAAACTTCAAGATTTAGTTTTTCAAAAACGCAACAACAGACCTCTTCTCATTTTATATCATTGAATATAAAAAATGGGCATAATTATTTTTTATTATAAAATGTACTAATAATGGACACAAAGGTGGGTGTTTCAGTTATATTTCTAGCAAAGAAAAGCGTCTTTTTACAATTAGAAACAACGCAGAGTTTGAATACTACAACATATTAGCATTTGTGTAATGTCAAGAATGTACTAATACTCTTTTAGCTTAATGATACTGTAGAAAACGTTGTAATCCAGTGGTTGTTTCAGTACCATTTCTTTCTTTTTTTTTTGACGTAATATCAAATGCGTATTTCATCGTGGAACGAACTGAGAAGTCAAAGATTCATGCATGGAACTGGTGTACAGATATTTCACATGAGAAGTCACTCCTTTAAATTTTTAATCTTTCCAGAACACCATTACATTTATACATATATTTTATAAAGTATGTGTATGAAATTAAATATTTGAGTTATGCAAGAGCTCATAAGGATAAATTAAACCAGCTGACAATTATCAAGATCTTACTGACGACGTTGAAGCTGTAATTTTATTATTTTCCTGCGTATTCGCGAATTTTATGATGCGCAAAAGCGTCAAAATTCACATACAAGTTATTTTATGGATATTGAGGGAATAAATGTATCATAATAGATTTTAACACAATGAAAACACTGTTAAAGTGAAAATGCAAAGAAATAAAGAAATTGAAATATGCTATAAAGTAATAATATTTTGGGGTTTATTCCTCCAAGAGGTTAAAATATTAATTCCCACATGATTGTTACTATATATATTATTTTTGAAAACTCTCTGATGAGAGTTAAGTAATAACGATTATAGAAAAAAATATTTAAGGAATTTTCGAAATTAGACTTCAAGTATCACAAGAAAGAAGACAATCCCAATACGTTAGTATTTTATGGTACCCCTGATTTACTCAAGATGAGATCTAAGAGTTCCCAATACGTTAGTATTTTATGGTACCCCTGATTTACTCAAGATGAGATCTAAGAGTTCCCAATACGTTAGTATTTTATGGTACCCCTGATTTACTCAAGATGAGATCTAAGAGTTCCCAATACGTTAGTATTTTATGGTACCCCTGATTTGCTCAAAATGAGATCTAAGAGTTCCCAATACGTTAGTATTTTATCGTACCCCTGATTTACTCAAGATGAGATCTAAGAGTTCCCAATACGTTAGTATTTTATGGTACCCCTGATTTACTCAAGATGAGATCTAAGAGTTCCCAATACGTTAATATTTTTATCGTACCCCTGATTTACTCAAGATGAGATCTAAGAGTTCCCAATACGTTAGTATTTTATGGTACCCCTGATTTACTCAAGATGAGATCTAAGAGTTCCCAATACGTTAGTATTTTATGGTACCCCTGATTTACTCAAGATGAGATCTAAGAGTGTAGAAGTCATCAGGAAAGTATTTCAAAATTGTGTCAAACAGGTAGAATAAATACAGAAATGATATAATTTACTCTTGACCAAGTGACTTGTTAAAAATGTGTTGTTTCGATAACAGGAAATTATGCTTTTATTGCCTACGCTTCTGTAAAGACAGTTTTGTAGAGTTACCAATTCATTTTTAAAGGAGTAGAGGGGTAAAACATAGTAAGTAAATTATGTATAACATTATTTAGTAATTTTCATGTTTAATAATGACCCTCCTATGATGTACAATCTCTTAAATTCAAGGATGTGTGTGTAGTATGTTTTAGTATTAAAAATGACTGTCAAGTACTGTAAAGTAATGTTCCATTTTAATAGTATTTATCACTTTAAAAACAGAGCTACCATTGTTTATAAGTGAGACATCCCGAATGTACAAAATCTAGATTACTCTTATGAAGTCTATTTTAAAAATAAATATATATATTCCACTTTGACCAAAAATACCCCATGAAACATAAGGCGAAACTACTGACCCCGTTTCTCAAATTTAATATATATATATATATATTCCACTTTGACCAACAATACCCCATGAAACATAAGGCGAAACTACTGACCCCGTTTCTCAAGGTTAATATAATATATATGTATTCCACTTTGACCAAAAGTACCCCATGAAACATTAGGCGAAACTACTGACTCCGTTTCTTAAAGTTGAAAATATGACGTGATGCTCGTATCTCTGGTTTAGTAGGTTTCAAAAGTGGTACTTTTCCTGTTATAAAATCAAAGCTTTATTTTAATCATGAAATAGGATATCCAGCTAAGAAGACTTATTAGTAATTTTCACTGTTAGCAAAACTTATTTCTGGACTTTACAAAATTCGAAAATTGGGAATTTTAATCCATATTAACAAATGCAGCTAGAACTAAGATATGTCGTATTTATAGACCGTATAACTTAGAGCGTTTGTGTGATAATTACAAGGCGTTATTACTACTTACTAAGTTGAACATTAAATTAATTAACTTTAATGGTTCTTGATATGCTTTCATATAAAATTACAATTGTTTTCTGATACCGACTATAGAATTTTTCAGTTTGTGCTATTGTTCCTTTTAATAATAATAAATTACTCTTGGAGTCTAAATAAAAAAACAATTTCGTTAAAGTTGCATTAAGTAGAGAAATAATTGTATATTGACGTTATTACATTAAAATTCCTTAATTTATTCTGTATAAATCTGTAAAAATGTATTTCATTCTCTCAACATTGTGATTTAAACAAATTACTTCTATTAGATGTCGCAGAGCATACATAAAATGTTTTGTAACTTCTTTCTTAAGAGCGTCACCTAGACTACATAAAAGAACCAAAGAACAAATGCCATCTGGTACGTGACTTAGAGTCTGTAGAGTATAAGAATTCTGGTGCCACAAACATGGGTGCAGGTTTTTTGGAAACTCAGGATGTTTTTAAAAATTCTCGAGATGACGCAAACAAGGTAAGACATTTAATTTATCATTTCGTTTTTTTTACATTTCTCTTCTGTTCTATTGTAATGATCAAATTTTAAAGTAAATACAGACAGTATTCTACAATCTGAAAAATTAACTAGAATCTATTCATACGTCATTTCCGCGTGGTCATTTTTTAGAATTTGCGGTGCAGCTATATAAAAAAAGTGTTGTGATATATGCAGTATAAAATCAAACTCAACTATGATGCCAGGCTCTTGTGTTAGAATTATAAGCGTACAAAATATGTTAGACCTAAGACCCGTATGAACATTAACAATGGGATAGTTTAATAGGTCCCGACAATTGTTATCAAACACAAACAAAAATAGTAAGCCAAATTCTGTTCAGATCAAACATCGGCTCTACGTTTTTTTTTACATAAGTTAAGCGTATGAACAGCAAATTTTAACTTAAGCTAGGTAAATGAGAAAACTTAATAGCTTTTAAGTTATTACATGAACATTATCATAGTACAGGAAAGGAAACAGAGGAAATTAATGTTTTAAGAAGAAGTATGCTGAAAAGATATATTCCAATTAAAATTATAAACCTTTATTTTCAACGTCTAAGATTGATGGCTAAGCTAAACAGGCCGGATTTTACGCCTGGTGGTTTTCTTATTGAAATATCTTAACATATTTTTCATTCGTTTTTTGGGCATGAACAACTCATCAGCATTTCTTAGAAGCGGGAGGGAATCCTACTCGGAGAACGTCAAATCATTATTTTAGTCCAGTATAACAAAAAAGTCATTATAGAAAACACAAACTTACGTGCGAACAGTTCAAACTTTTGTTTAAAAAATAACAGAAAAAACAGTAATTTTATCTATTCTTAAACTAAACTTGTTCTTAATAAACCAACTGTTTATTTTAAACCTTTATCCACTGGTAGGACAGCGGTAAATCTAAGGACTCACATTGTTAAAATCCGGAGTTTTGTGCTTTACTACCCCCCCCCCCCCCGTTAACTATATAATCAGCTTTCCATTTATGATTATTCATGCCTAATCTTTGTGGTTGTCGTTAACTTGATCATTTTTCTCATTAAAGGTCTATGACGTTATAGGTCTTAAGGTTAGTAATATAGGTCATATAGATGAGGGATCCTAACGGTGTATCTTCCATGTCAAAGAATAATAATAACTGATTATTCTATGCCCTTCCTATATAAAATACACAATCGAACATTTTAGCTATATGATATAATTACTATGCTTGCGATATAGAGTTGTTGTTTTTTTCAATTATAACAAACTATTTTGAGAAAGTATTTTTTGGTTAATTCCATAAGAATTTTCTAAACATGTTAAAATCGAGTTATGAGGTTTATGTAAATCCCTTCATTTTTTTCAAAACATTTTAAAAAATATTTGCGTTTTTCGAGAACAAGTAACTTTCTACGTAATTCAGCTTACTTTGGGGCAGGTTTAGATAGAATCCAAGAACTTAAAGTTGGTTTCTCTAAATATATATTTTATATATAATTATTGTATATTTTTTTTCTCTGTAAATGGGCTTTAAAATTAATAGGATGATGTTTAGTTTATTTTAAATCCTTCCCGATTTGGTGCTCAATAATGCTTGCATATTGTACTTTATTTTATGTTAAAAGTAATAACCAACTTACAGCTTAATCTAGTGTTTCGTTGTTGTTTGTAATTAAGCACAAAGCTACAGAGTGGGCTATCTGTGCTCTGCCCACCACGAGTATCGAAATCAGGATTCTAGCGTTATAAGCCTGCAGACATACCGCTGTGCTACTGGGGGGCCTGGTGTTTCGTCTCTTTTTTTTATGGCTATATTATATATATTTTTTCATTCCATATAGTGTAGAAACAGTTATAAACCTTTTCTATATGATACTAGAAACATAACCCCAGTCATTAAACAACGTAACACTTTATAAGTATTTAATGATGATAACATTTTATCTCGATAAATTATAATGGTTTTACTTTAGATAAGTTAGGTTAACTATTAATGGTGTTGTAACAATTTGTCATAAGGAATACATTTCAAAACTTCAATAGCGTTAATTCTCTTCAAGATTGAAAAAAAATAATACTGTGTGACAGTTCATCATTCCTAAAACAAACATTTATAAAGAGTCTTCCAGTGGTATAGGCTGATACAACAAGGTTTCGGTCATACTATTCTATTAATAGTTTTGTTGTAACGAGTTACTTGAAACTTCTGGTCGTTTTTTGCTGACTTTGTATTTTATTTTCACGTTATCAGTAGGTTTTAAAATTACTTAAGAACTGGATCTTGTCTACATATGAAATACTGAATATGTCAGCTATCAAACATTTCAACATCTTTTACATTTATCTTAAAAAATACATGTAAGACAAAACAGGACAAGAAACAAGCTAATAATCCATAGGACCTGATTATTCTAGTTAGATTACTCTATATTCTAGATTATTCTATATAGGGCGGCCTAAAATTAATTCTCCCTCGACTCCATCAGAGATGTATATGAATTATAACATAACGTAACGTTTTGGAACAACATGGGACCTACTGGTCCATCTTGGCTGTTCCATCTTCTAAACTAAACTAAAACTATTAATAAATAAATTTTAAAAAATCTTAAAACCAGCCCTTATCATTCACATACTTATCAAGCTTTCTCTTAAAATCACTTAAATTTACTGCTTCCTCAACATCCGAAGATAACCCATTCCATAGGCCAACCACCTTGTTAGAAAAATAAAACTGTCTTAGCTGAAGATGACTCCTACCTTGCCAGAATTTATATTTGTGTCCCCTAGTCCTACTATTCTCGCTGTTAAGTGTGAAAAAAGATTATGCATCAACACTATCAATTCCCTTTACAATCTTAAACACCTCAATCAGATCTCCCAACTCTTCTTTTTTCAAGAGAAATCAATTTCAGAGATTTCAACCTCTCCTCGTATGACAATCCCTCCATCCCAAGTACCATTCTAGATAAGGACTCTTTAGACTTGTATTAAATATTTCTGTAACTACAACCTAAAATCCTATTAGCTCTACCACTAGCAACATCACACTGTTTGGATGGCTTAAGAGACTGATCAGTTATTACACCAAGATCCCTTTCTTTCATGACACTGTTAAGGTTATTCCAATCCAAATTATACTTATAATTCAAACCATTATAACTCACATGCATTATCTTGCATTTATTATAATTAAAACCCAATACAAGTCTAAAGAGGTTGTAATTGCATTGTATAGGTTATTGATTAGGCTACATTTGGAGTCTTATGTTCAGTCTTGGGTTCATTACCTTACTGTAAATACAGCATAAAACCTATCTGCCATTTATTCACCTAACTCGTTAAAGGATCTAAATCCTTTTGTAAAGTAGCAGCATCTTCTTAACAGATAGCAACACCAAATACCTTAATATCATTTGCAAATTTAAGAAATTTATTCACCCTTCCTTTATCTATCTT
>NW_013666935.1:207535-214082 GCF_000517525.1 Limulus polyphemus
TTGTAGAATATGTTCAATATAAGTAAGTTACAGTAACGAAAATGGTATCTTTTGTAGAATATGTTCAATATAAGTAAGTTATGGCAACGAAAATAGTACCTTTTGGTCAACTTCATGTATTTTAGATACATTACAAAAAGTACCTTCTAAATTACATGTTTAAACTAGATATAATGCCTTATCACAAGAGACATTTTATAGTAATCCTTACCTATAATTACATGTTTAAACTATATATAATGCCTTATCACAAGAGACATTTTATAGTAATCCTTACCTATAATTACATGTTTAAACTATATATAATGCCTTATCACAAGAGACATTTTATAGTAATGTTTACTTATAATTTAAACACGTTTTGTGTCTTAGAAAACAAAACTCTGAACTCAAGAACTTATGGAAGTGTGCTATAACTTGTAACATTCGTTTTTTCCTGAATATGGTTGAAATATATTTTAAGAATTTGTGTTAGAAAGGTTTTATTTATATTATCCAGTCCAAAAACGTTCAATTCGTTGCAGATCTTTACGAGAAAACCTGGTCTGAGGGTGCGTCTGTAAGAGATTGTGACTATCTTTGCAATAGTCCCTACAAGGGGATGGCTGATGATCCTGGATGCTGTGATCATATGGCCAAGTGTTCATGTGGTCTCCTTTCTGGAACACACACATGCGCTTGCGAGCCAGGTTATTATGGGCTGGACGGGCAGCTTGGAAATTGCAAAGGTAAGACGTTAAATAATCTGACGCCCTGATACTTTTCTATATACGCTAGAGGGCTTATAGTATTAAAATGACAAGACAAGAAGTTAATCAATTATTGCATACAAAATGATATTTTATATACCATTTTTGGAATATAATATTTAGGTATATTTTTTCGTATCTATTTTTTCTCTCCTCATAAAGTGAACCAAATAGAAAATGTATTCTACTGTAACTCTCTATATTTAGCAAATTATTTTTGAAACTGATAATTCTATATATCTAATTTTTTGCTGATGCCACTATGGGTCTAAATGATTAAACTTCAACGAAAATATACGTAAATATATATATATATATATATAGTTTTATAAAAGTTTGCCCTCTAGTGGCTAAACGGTAAGTGAGAAGGTTTATAACACTAAAATCCGGGTTTCGATAATCGTGATGGGAAGAGCACAGATAGTCAGTCCATTGTGTAGGTTTGTGTTTATCAATAAACAAGCAAACAAACAAAAGTATAGAAGTTTAAGAAAAATTAAGGTATAGATAAAATCATATAATATTTATAAATTCATTTAGCTTCATTTGAATTGAAGAAATAAAAGGAGAAAAGAAAATACGCTGAAGTATTATTGACATTGTACTATTTAGAAATAGTATTTTGTAGCTCTCAACTGTTTTGTCTATCGAGATAAATTATCTGTGTGACATATACTTCCAATCAACAAAGCAGAAGTAGAATCCTTTGCATAAATATACCTTATGTTTTAGGTCGCGGTATTAAAAGTTGGACTCGTTACCAATCTTCGTTTGCCATCAATAACTTGTTTGATTAGCCATTAAAACACATATCAGAAACCAAGCGTGTAGAAGAGATAAGTTAATGGCTTATTTATTATCTGTTCGGACTTTGAATCTGATGGTTCCTTGTCCGCATCCCGTTGTCACAAAACGCACTCGCACTTTGAGGCAGTGAGTGCGTTACAAAAGTAACAATCAAATCCCACAGTTGGAATAGAGTAACCAAAATAGTGGCAGTGGATGCTGTTTACTAGCTGCCTTCCCTCTAGTGTTTCAGTTCAAAATTAAGGACAACTAGTGCAGGTAGGTCTTGCGAAGCTTTGTCGAAATATTCGAATCAAAAAAAAGGCTAAGAATTAGGGATGGCTATTAGCACGTAGCTTATTGTGTAGCTATGCGCAAAATTTGTGAAACAGACAAATCGGTTATTATCTGTCCATAAAAAGAAAAGAAATATTTATAAGAATATCTGTAAAATCTAAAAGTAAAGATCATTTCAATGATGTAATAAAAACTGAACAAAATATCTTATTCCTTAAAGTGTTCGTGTTGAGAAAAACATTTTCATTAAAATTATAATTTCTAAATAGTTTAGTTTCTCACGAACATATATCGTTTGTCAAAACCAATAAGAAATGACAACAATAATCTGATACAAAATACACTGATATTACGAGGATTGTCAAAAAACGTATAAGTATGAATTGTAAATATAACTTCAATAACTAGATTAACTATTAAAAATATATCACAAAATTTAAAAAAAACAATGACCTAACGAACCACTTAACATTTAATAATGCTGTTAGTCAGGAAGAATGTTTCACAAGGAAACACCATTAAATGCAGATCATTTTTTGAGATCATCCATGTACACCAATAAAAGTTTTAACTATGAACAAACATCTATAGCTTATTTAGCGGTTTATATCTAGAAACATATGCTGTTTTGACTTTTCCTACATTTGATAATTCATGTCGCAATGATCAATAGTTCGCTTTTTGGAGCCGTGTTAATATAATTCGAAGGGAAACGAAAATGAAATACATTAACAGTAAAAATTGAAAATAACATTATTAAGGATACCTAAATATATCCTGCTCAATTTATGTCTACTCTTTTATCCTTTCAAAGTGTTATTGATATTAAGCTTTCTTACTGTAAATGATAATAATTGTGCATCATTGCGTAACACACAAGTGAAACTTGTCAATAGGATTAGTTTGTCAGATCACAATATAATCACCTAAAATATTTCAACAACTTAACTTACTGATGTATTTAACAACTTGAATAATAGCCGTACCCTCTTATGACATGTAGAATAGAGTCGTAAACGATATATAACTTATAAGAGTAGCAGTACACGTTTCCCTGGAAACAATAAGTTACTACAGTAGCAGCACACTTTTACTGAAAACAACAAGTTATTACAGTAGCACCACACTTTTCCTGAAAACAAGTTACTACAGTAGCAGCACACTTTTCCTGAAAACAGCAAGTTACTACAGTAGTAGCACACTTTTCCTGAAAACAAGTTACTACAGTAGCAGCACACTTTCCTGAAAACAACAAGTTACTACAGTAGTAACATACTTTTCCTGAAAACAACAAGTTACTACAGTAGCAGCACACTTTTACTGAAAACAACAAGTTATTACAGTAGTAGCACACTTTTCCTGAAAACAAGTTACTACAGTAGCAGCACACTTTCCTGAAAACAACAAGTTACTACAGTAGTAACATACTTTTCCTGAAAACAACAAGTTACTACAGTAGTAGCACACTTTTCCTGAAAACAAGTTACTACAGTAGCAGCACACTTTTACCGAAAACAACAAGTTATTACAGTAGCAACATACTTTTCCCGAAAACAACAAATTATTGCAGTAGTAGCACACTTTTCCCGAAAACAACAAATTACTGCAGTAGTAGCACCCTTTCCCCCAAAACAACAAATTACTGCAGTAACAGCACATTTTTTCTGAAAACAAGTTACTACAGTAACAGCACACTTTTCCTGAAAACAGCAAGTTACTGCAGTAACAGCACATGTTCCTGAAAACAACAAATTTGTGCAGTAGCAGCACACCTTTTCCTGAAAACAAAATAAGTTATTAGAGTAGCAGCTTTTGCTTGAAAACAGCAAACAAGACATACATCAGAACAGTAGTATACAAGGCATACAAATAATAATGTAACATATAATAGATTAGAAAGGTAGGAGTCAGAAACTTTGTAAGACACCTTTGTTCACTTCCGAAACAAAACACAAACTCTCAACCATAAATCATTCTCAATGAAAGTTAATTAGACTGAATTTAGCGAAACCATTACCAAAGATTTCAAGAGTGAAGTTTGTCTATTTCCCTGAAAATAAGTTATTTTTCAATTCAGAATATTAAATACAATCTTAACTACAAAACGATAAACCCTTCTAGTCTAAATTAAGGAACATTTTCATTTTTATTATCACTGAAAACGATTTCATAACATGTTTGTTTGTTTCCTGCTGTATGATTATCAACTATATTATACTACGATTCATCTATTGTAGAAGAGTTCAGTTGAATTTGTTCTTGTATGGGAAAGTAAAAGCGCCTGGCGATCAAAAATTAAAATCCACTAAAGACGTAGTCGGTCCTGAGAAATTTGTCAAGTGTAAATATATTAACCATTTATTTTTTAATGAATAAACCTAATACATTTTAAGAATGTTTTGACACTGTTTGTATTTTTATATGGAATTTACTATTTATTTGCAAATTTCTTACCGATTTAAAAATATGTATTTTGAAATTTTCATTTGTTCTTCTCATTTTTCTCAGCATGTGTTCAGACATATTGACTATCTTTCCTTTGCTTAATTTCGTGTTCAGCGATTTCTTATCCTATCATTTAAGCACTTCTAGATACTTTGCTCATTTAAAACTCCAACTGTGTGTATTAGCAGTCTGTATAGTAACTAAAGACTTTATTAAAAAAGGAAGGAAAAATAGAATAATGTTAAACAGTGGCAAGAAGCCACAGCTTTTCTCATAAATTGAAGAATCAACGGTTTTATTTATCCTTGAGCTGTCATTCAGACATTTGATAAAGGTAAGAAATAGTTCCAAATCCTAGACCGTTTGAATGTTGGAAGGCAAAGGAGACCTAAGTGTGTTGCACGCACCTCGAATGTGTCTGTGAATTATCATCTCAACTTAGATTTTGAAAAAGAGATAAATGACACTTGAAACAATTGTCCATTTTACGGCTCAATAAGTGAAGAATGTTAATTCTACGAGGTACAAGAATAATTAATAGATATTGTGTAATTAAAAAAATGACTGTTTTAAATATATAAATATATATATTCATATTTAATACGACGAAACATATTCTCATAGTTAGATTTCGCTAATCTTATGTATCTTGAAATCTCCCCTGTTATGGCCATCCTTACTGTGTTTGAAATAATAAAAGAACGTTTTATAGAGCTTTTAATTGGCTAATGTTCAGTGAAAAGATATATGGAATAATTGCATATGTTTATAAAAATAATATTAAGGAAAACATGTTACTTAGGCTTTATATAATTTGTTGTTAAACACAAAGTTACACAATGGCTACCTGTGCTGTGCTAACTGTAGAGATCGAATCCCAATTTTTAGCGTTATAAGCCCTGAAACTTGTTGCAGAGCCACTTAAGTTTATTATTACATGATATTTAAAATCTACTGGAATATCTAAGTGTTCACTGTAATTTAATTTTGGTTTGGTTTTGCAAGCTCAAGCCTAATATATTTGATAGTCGTTTATTTTGCTATGTTTTTGTATCAAATGGTTTATGTTACAGCTGAGTAAAATGGTAAAAATAACTTAATATATTTTTATGAAATATAGTCATAAATATCGTTGCTAGATATTTACTAATTACACACACGCACACAGATGCAACTTAACGCCAATTTAAATAGTTCATATTTACATTCTCAAAATTATTTAAGTTTGACGTCATTTCATATTTGCTAAAAACGTGCAAGGGTTCTGCTTAACACATCTTGTTTTCATTTGAAAATATGCGTCACTAATAACTTGTAGTAAATCCACCACCCACGACTCTGTGCAGAATTCGTAGCGGGGTTATCTTTACGCAATAAAATGGTGATCCATCGTATAGAAAGGCGTTTTTCTGATGAAATGACTTCCATATGTTTTGACAAATACAACGTAACCTTGAACGCATTTCCATTTGAAGCGCCATCAAGTCCTACTCGTTTCCTTCTATCGGCAACGGGATCAAAACCTTGTGTCATGTCTACGAGACGGAAAAGGTCACCTTATGTGACGCGCGTGACTTTCTTCTATTCGTGAAAAGGGTTAAGAAAGACACTTAAAATAAACAATTTTAGAAATGAAAGACTGTCGTGGTTTCAACACTGGCTTACTTTGGGCATAAATTTGGATTTTCCTAAAGTAAGCAAGGCTATTTAATATGTGTTTATTTTGTTCATGTGCGTAGGCGATTTCTACGTTTCGAACGTGAAACTTAATTCTCAGACCCTGTGCGTTTTCTTTTACTCATACAGACTGTACATTTTATTTATGTTTCTGATTAAATGAAATATTTTCCGTGATATGAATGCAAGCCATTTTTTTATTTGTTGTTAAGCACAAAGCTACACAATGGGCTATCTGTACTCTGCCCATTGCGGTTATCGAAATCCGATCTTTAGCTTTATAAGCCCTTAGACGTGCCGCTGAGCCACCGGATGTTGGGGAAATACAAAATAAATTAATGTCGTATAAGTTGTTCTGTCGTTACTAAGCATGAAGCTATTGACAGCTGACTTTATAGATATGAGACACATTAAGATAAATATAATATCATTAGGCTTGTTTTTCAATTAATTCACTATGTTTCAAATAGTTATTATTTTTATCACACCAAATATTGTAATTTTATCATATGTGCCATTGATAGTAATTCATAAGATTGTTTGTTTTTGAATTTCGCGCAAAGCTTCACGAAGACTATCTGCGCTAGCCGTCC
>NW_013666935.1:215009-232936 GCF_000517525.1 Limulus polyphemus
CTAGTCATCCCCACCCACCGCCAAGTCTTGGGCTACGCTTTTACCAACAAGTGGGATTTACCGTCACATTATAACGCCCCCACGTCTGAAAGGGCGAGCATGTTTGGTGTGAGACCCTCAGATTGCGAGTCGAGTGCCTTAACCACCTGGCCATGCCGGGCCAATTCATAAGATAAAACACTGGGTGTTTTTTTGAACAGACACCGCAAAAAGTTAAATCATCGTATGTTTTTGTTTGGCTTAATAATTTAAACATTTCCATGGAGCGACTAGCATAGTTTGATGGTTTGTTTTAAACTATTCAATACTTTTCTGATAAAGGAAGAAATTCAAAAAAATCTATTCAGTTACATTTTTTATTTAGGAAAACTATGATTTCCTCCAATTTTATAAGAGTGAAGTATGTGTACAATACTGTCAATTGTTTCTACAGCTTGTCCAAAAGGAACGTAAAACGTATATTATGTGTACAATACTGACAATTATTTCTACAGCTTGCCCAAAAGGAACGTACAAGAACAGTCACGACGTAACCTCTGATTGTACTGCCTGTCCTTTTAAAGCAACAACACTACGAGAGGGCAGCACCTCTGTGAAAGATTGTTCGTGTGTAACTGGCTACAATGGAGATCCATCAACAGGAAAGCCTTGTACAAGTAAGTGCTTCTTTGTGCAAGAGAATAGCAATTAATTCCGAGTTTTATTATGTATAACACCTAAGCTGGAGAAGCATGATCTTTCGTTCGTTAGTTGATATAATATTATAACATAGTTAGTCTGATAATAATATCACACCTTTCTTTATTGGCTCTATATGGGTTTCCTGTAAGAAGATTGTATAATAGCATAGCAGCACACTTTGGCATCTTATATATTACTGCTGACAAAATCTTTCATTCAACATCAGAGCTTATCAGGTTCCCTGAACCACAACACACAAAGCCTCAGGTGAAATGATACATGTAGAATACGTGTAACAATAATTTATGGGATATATAATCTTAAGGTATATAAAGACTAAGCTGACGAAATATGTATAATCTGTTCATGCGTACTGGATGTAATGTTGCATCACAATAACACTCATAATAAGCTAAAAAATATCCCATGTATGTTTTCGAGCTTATCGTATACTTATGTTTACGTTTTGCAGAGATCGAGAAAGTTGAACTTAAGAGAATATTATTGCTTAAAGAAAAAAACAGAAAAATAATTCTTTCAGATACAAAATTTGAAGTTGGTGATTGTGACATGCAAATAATGATATATGTACAAGTGAAATTTTGTAGTTTTATTTGTTAATAGCAAAGCGCCGTCACTAATTTTGAGCTGCCGACCAGGAGGAAGGCAATCAGGCAGCAGCACCTATCGCCAACTCTTGGGTTACTCTTCTTACCAACGAATAGGGGGTTTGACAATAACAATATTACATCCCCATGGTTAAAAGAGTGAGCATGTTTGGCCTCGTGCTTCGATCCCGCCGCTCGTGGATTGGAAATCGAGCGTCCTAACCATTAGGATATTTTAGACTCATGAAAGTTCATAGCAAGGATTAGAGATACTAAAATCTTTATTAAGTTAAAATTTCAATGTATATTTTCTTTCCTTAATAAATACAATACCTCAAAATTTCATTGTTACTATTCCTATGTTTTTAGTTAAAAGCAGAAGGCACTTTAGTATATTTAGCTTATAATTGACTGTCACTAAGCCCCGCCTTTTTTCCACTGCCCACTACAAGCAACAATACTTTGATTAAAAGTAATGTTGCCCATTCAGAGTCAAGCTGAAATTGAGTAGAAAAGTAGTAATAGGCTAATTATAACTTTGTGTATTCTAAAACTGAAGTTTTGAAAGCTCTATCTGTCATATAAAAGGTATGAAAATACTTTGAATAACAATAATACGCCAGCATTCGTCATTACAATGTCCCTGCGATCAAATGCTTTAAATTATACTACCTTTAGTTTTAAAATTGTTTATAATTTTGTCCTAAGCCATTTTTCATCGGAATTTAACTATTCAAAACCATAAATAACATGAAACTTCTCATAAAAATAAAGATGCTGATATTATCGTGAAAATTAGAAAAGTCGCAGATTACAAAAGTAGAAATATCAAAATTCGAGAAAACCAACGACCCGAACGCTGTCGAATGACGATAGGCTTTCTCTCCTCAGCCCTGATTTAATGAGATAGAAATATGTTGTCTATATAAAGTTTGTTTTATAGTCGAACATCGGTAGGTCGAACGGGAATATTTCGAATGCATGGCTAATACCGCAAATGGGATTAAGTCTCATCCATTTTATTTAAAATGCATACTATCTAACGCTACAATTGATTATGGAGCTAATACCGAAAATGGGATTAAGTCTCGTCCATTTTACTTAAAATGCATACTATCTAATGCTACAATTGATTATGGAGCTAATACCGAAAATGGGATTAAGTCTCATCCATTTTATTTAAAATGCATACTATCTAATGCTACAATTGATTATGGAGCTAATACCGAAAATGGGATTAAGTCTCGTCCATTTTACTTAAAATGCATACTATCTAATGCTACAATTGATTATGGAGCTAATACCGAAAACGGGATTAAGTCTCGTCCATTTTATTTAAAATACATACTATCTAAGGCTACAATTGATTATGGAGCTAATACCGAAAATGGGATTAAGTCTCGTCCATTTTATTTAAAATGGATACTATCTAATGCTACAATTGATTATGGAGCTAATACCGATAATGGGATTAAGTCTCGTCCATTTTATCTAAAATGGATACTATCTAATGATTATGGATAGAAATTGAGGACAAAATCTGGAAGATACATAATAAATACACATATCCATTCCAAACAGACAGTTTAAATATAAAGAATACATACAAATTTGGGACAACGATATCACATACCATTTATCTCTCTTTAATTACATTCCAACAAAGACGAAACAAAAATAAAAACAAAACTTTCAATTAAATAAATAGTTCATAAAAATAAGGAATACATTAAGAAGAATTAAGTAATCAAAATTTCTACACGTGTGATGTACATTTTATGACTTTATGCCGAGGAACACTACTACTAGTTGTTTAGAAGTGGCTGTACGGTTATGGTCTTCAAAGGAAATATAAAAAATAGATGCTGTAAATAAATTCGTAACTTTAAAATGTTCTAATCAAACTCAATATAAATTAGAACACTAAAATTATAATTCTGAAAATATATAAAGCAACAAGGTTTAACTTTTTGGAAGGAAAGTCAGTTATTTATAGAAATCACAACCAAAAACGCAAAACACACGTTTTAAAGAGAAACAAAAAGGCAATTGAATGAGAGATAGAAAACTTTATTGAAGCGTAAGTTTAGCACACATTCACTTTTAGCTAAAATATAAGAATGGAACCACTGCTCTTTTTACCATGTTCTCACGTCAACCACCAATCATTATTCGTAGCAGCGGATGCTTCACGTGTCTATAAAAGAGTTCCACCAAATCACCAAGATCATCTAGTATCGATCTAAAATGAGTAGTATTCTGTAGTGGCTTAGAGTTCTTTTTTTAATATTTATATTGTAAAGAGATATAACACTAAACATTATAAGCAGTCCACAAGTATCACTTTTTTCTACTAAGAATTGCAATTTATTTTTTTTTAATTTAAAGGTTTTAGTTGCTAAGCTACTAGTTTCATATCTTATACTCATATATTTATTGTTGATGCTGTTCTATATCATCAAATTCATTGTTGGCTATGAAAGCTTACTAAACTAAGTTCTTCGGTAACGTTTCCTTTTATTTTACAAAGCTACACAATGGGCTGTCTGTGCTCTGCCTACCACGGGTATCGAAACCCGGATTATAGCGTTGTAAGTCCTCAGACATACCGCTGTGCCACTGGGGGGGTAATGGAAGGAGAAATGTGAATTGCAGCATTTTTAGAATTAAATAAACATTGACTCTTTTATAGTTTTAAAATAATCATAATCATAAATATAAAAGGAAAATCAAGATATAACTGTTATTGTGCATTTTTGCTATTTTCTGTCTTTTTCTTTTCGCGGTTGTGAAATTAATTAATTAATAAGATATCTTTAATTTTTTAATAGTTGTAGAATGTCCGCCACTCCAGGCCCCCTCTCATGGCAATTTTCTTCGTCCTTGTGGTAATACTTTTGGTTCTTTGTGCCTCTTCTCGTGTGAAAAGGGTTACGAACTTCGAGATCCTAATAGTAAAGAGCGTATATGTCTTGAGACAGGCACTTGGACCGCTACAGAAACTGTCTGTCAAAGTAAGTTTCCTCTTATAAACAAATAACATTATTTTAAAAGCTTTTTATATTGTTACTGAAAAACATATTCCCAATATCGTTTAATTGTTTCACTGTACATGGTATATGAAGTTAATGTTCCCACATCGCACATATTGTGATTGTGCAACAATTAAATTTTCAAGTATTATTAAACGTTTTGTTAGCTTGAAAAACCTCTTGTTGTCAGTTTAGTAATCATTCCCTGTTTTTGGATTACTGAGTTCAAATCAAGAAAATATATAACTATATAAAAGCCACTGTGTGTCACCTCACGTCACGTTTGATTTCTCGAAATAGGAGGAATCATAAAAGCCAAGATGCATTTATCCAGATAGAATAGTTCAATTACTATCCGCCCATTACGATTTTAGTGACGGGGGCTGTGACGGGGTGTCGTGAAACCTTATAAGTGTAGTACTTGCCCCGTCATTTTTGACGGGCTATACGCTAGCATGTGTATAATGTTCTGATTAACGCCATCAGTTCGCAGCAAATTATACTTTTGTAAAGCTTTTCTGCCCTTAAGAATCGTAAAATTTTCCCTAAGTTTTATTCCAGAGATTTTTGTGTTGGCTCTTGCCAGATTTAAGCTATATTATATTACTCAGTTTCTATGTATGGATTAGCCAGATTTAAATTAACAGAATTGCAATGGATATTATCATTCATTTGAATATAAAAGGACCGGGCACCTTGTCTGCGTATAAAGTTGCATACCTCTATCATCCATTAAAACAGTACCTTTATTACGCTAGTGTATTCAAAACTGTTAACATATTGCTACATATTATAAATTTATATCCTGATGAATGATTAATATTGCTAGTCAATAGCTGCTGTCTCGAGTCATCCTGCTTTGAACTGCTTTGCATTAGTAGTCTTGTCATGTGAATAAAAATGATAGAAAAGACATAATTTAGGTCTAATAAATAAAAACTATTTCTAAGGGATTCGGTGCAAAGAACCCATTGCTCCACCATATGGACAGAAGAAGTGTGATGATCCTGATTTCTTGGTCGGTTCTTCTTGTACGTTTGACTGTGAACCGGGATATATGTTAATTGGACAAAAGAAGAAGACATGTTTAGCAACAAAAGTTTGGTCAGGGCAAGAAATATCCTGCGAACGTTAGTATATTATAACATGTCTCGTGTACTTCTGTTACTATAATTTATGTTGTAGTACGTATACAGTCTGTTGGAAATTCATCAAGTCTTTGGATTTCAGATAAATTAAGATTTATTCGACTTCAAGCTTTTTACAAGAAGTTATGTTTTCTAATCACAATTTTACAAATATTAATCTTATTCCAAATAATTATATGAAATTCTGGAAATGCTATTTTTCATGAGGCTTGTGTGCTACAGTAACATATGACGGCATATTTACAATAAGTATTTCGATCAAAAGAAACAGTATATTCTTATCTTAAAAACAAAACAAAATAAAGTTAGACGTTTTAGAGATTAAAGACTTAAATATCCATAAATTTCACGAAACCCTGAGTGGTACTTATGTGCTTTAATATCTCGACGCCCCAAATAATTGTTAAAAAATGACAGTTATTTCACTAAAACTTCATGTAATGTTTAAATTAAATATTTGGTAACAGTTATTTTGACGTTCAGGATATGTTCTTCAATTAACTACATAATTGATGGTGATTTTTCTTTCACCATTAATAGCTGTGATGTGTCCAGCCCTGAAGTTTCCTCGATTTGGGATACTTCAAATGTGCACACCTGGTAAGCATCAAGAATTCAACAAAGTCTGTTTGTTTTCCTGTCTCCCTGGATTTCAGATAGAAAGCAGCCCATTCTTACAATGTACCAAACATGGCAACTGGAGTGACAAAATACCAACATGTCGAGGTAAGTTATCAGTCATACAATAAAGTACAGACTTACACGTTTAATTACAGAAGCTCGTGATCAGCGGCATGTATCTTAAGTATGTTATTCAAACACATAATTAAACCTCTCTTATTTTTGAATAGTAGAACATCTTATTTTTATTTTATGCTGGCGTTTTTGCAACATTATTTCAAACTTGATTCCTTAAGAAACTTCAATTTGTTCTTTAAATTATATTTTTTTCATATGTTTACTCTTAATTCGTAAATAACTTTCTAAGTATCATACCTGCCTTGAAATTTATATGATGTTACTTTTTATTAAGAACCATTAAAGTTTTATAACACATTTTAATATAATAAATATTGCTCTTGTGTCATTTCCAAACTAATATTTTCTGAATTATAAATGGTTAACATAATAAGTAGTGATTATAATCGTGCCAATCATATATGATATTTAAACAACTATGTTATGATAGTAAAAATTAAGTTTGAAATTAAGTTTTGAAATGCCCTTCAGTCAGATAATTTCGAACTTATACAGATATTGAGCCTCCTAGTTTAAAATGTCCACCATCGAAAGTGTTCTCAACAGAGCCGAAGAAGAACTACGCTCATGTCAAGTTACCAGAACCTCATGCCTCAGATAATAGTGATATCAAGCCAAAAGTCGCCTGGTCTCCTGCACTGAAGTTTCCAGCAAAGTTACCTATAGGAACTACTGTAATTTCTTTCAAGGCAACGGACTCAGCGTTATTATCATCTAACTGCAAAACTTCAATCACTGTGAAAGGTACAGTTACTCAGAGTTTGTTTATTTCTTAATGGCGAGAATATTTACTCATTCCGATAGCTTGGCGCTTCAAATTTCAATTATTTTAATACAGTTTAGAATGCATGATAATCTAGAGCACACTTATTAAAAGAGATTAAATGAGACAAGGTTGATGTAGATTTCTAGGAAATTGAGTTTCACACATTGTAGATTGTTTGTGTATAAGTGAAAAGGTAAACAATGGGTTGTCTGCGTTTTGCCCACCACAGGTATCGAAACCCGGTTTTTAGCACTTAGTCACTGAAGGCGACAATTTAGATACTTTCTGAATGATTTCTCAATTACAAAACCGCCATAGGTACTTACTATTTTGATTTTATATCACTCAACATACTAATTACTATATACAGTTACTGTTACAGTACGAGCTATATTCCATGTAACTATGTTATTAATTACACTGACAGTTTTATTCATATGTCACACAGCGAGTCACATCATATTTTTGCATTACATTATTAAATCATCCGTAATAATTAGCTCCTGTGTATTTATGAACTATTAAGTCAATGACTAAATGTAGGTACTTAATGTGATACTTGTGTGTTATCTAGTAGACAAACAGTTAAATATTTATTCTGATATAACGATGTTTTACCCAACAGACCGACTGACTTTAAATCTAATTTTTATGAACCCAGTGTAATTATTTCTCACTGTTTTAGTATCTGTAAGTGTTCAGTTTTTATAGTGACTGCGCCAATGCAAAAAAAAAAAAATGTATATGCTGTTCTTTCTCTTTATAAAATTGTCTTTACTACTTAGTGGCATCTAGTTAGTCCTACTGCAATGTCAAAAAATTGGGAACTAACATAACACTTCATAGTCAAATTGGGCTTACTTGTTTATTGTTGTTAAACTGTGTCATACTGGCTTGTGTTGTAGAGGCATGTATTAGCGTGACAAAAATGTTTTCAGTGCAAACTAGCCTGTCAATCTTTTAAGTAAACAACTCGTCTACTTTTGCTAATCTTTACTGTTCATGAATATAGTAAAATATCAATATGTCAAGTGCCAGAAACTTTGGGAATTTATTCAAAATATCAATTGGTCGAGATAGCAGATCTCGGATCTCGATCTCAATTTTAATCCAAAATAAATGTAGAGTATTAGGTGCAATTATGCTAAAGGAAGTGGATAGGACTGATTTCTGACTTCGCCATAAACTATTTATACAGGATATTTTTATTCCACATACCAATGTTTGATACTATTTTATATGCTTGAATTAGTTGCCAGTAGTGATAAGAAAGTTACCTTCGTATATGTGTGCTTTTGATTTTATAAAGTTTAATATGTTTTCGAATTATTTAAAACAGACAACGAACGTCCTATAGTTCTCTCTTGTCCTTCAACAATTGAGTTAGAGACCAATGAACTAGATATAGAAGTATCATGGAGAGAACCTGTGTTCTGGGACAATTCTTTAGATGAGTTGAAAATTTTTTCAGTAAGTATCGTTTACATATTTTGTAAAAAGCTAGTAGTATTAATCAGTTCAAAATTCAAAAATCAAGTGCAGTTGATGAAACAAATTTTTTGTCTGCGTGCTTATAAGTGAAATATGTATATTGTACCTAAAGTCTGACATTAAGATTTTGTAGATTACGCGTAGCTTTATTTCTCATGAGGAAGGTTATAAAATGTATTTGCATTTTGAGCAAAATGAGTGTGACCCCCACCAAATACGTTAAGTTTTTTTTCAATAATCTCATGGACATGGTATCGCTTTGTGGAAATTTATTCTCCAAGTATAATAAATTGTTTGAATTACATTAGTGTTTACAACATAGAATAATACATCTAATTTGTTTCAATATCATTTCATTTGTTTAAAAACATTTTCATTGTAGGAAGACACTATCATTTCTATGTTGGTCAACAATGCTTGTAATGTACACGGAACAGACTGTCTATTATATATTAATATTAACATTATTGAAATGGACAAATTTATAATAGCTTGATAAACATTTCTTCTTAGAAAGTTCAGGTTTACCCCTGAAAATGTTTTTTGCTTTTGACTGGAGTTTATCATCCCAAACAAATTATATGACTTAAAAGATGATAAAGTTGATGAATTGAAAAGGCGTAAAATAAAGAAATAATAAAATGAATAATAAATTTAAAGCTCACAAAATGTAAGTAAAAAAATTAAATGCAGTAGCAAATGACACGGAAATTGAAGTAATAGAGTAAGTTTTTTTATAAAGATTCAGTTAAACAATTTCAGAGTTGAGCTTTATTAATAGCATAACCCTCCTTACTCTAACATTGTTGAAAGGTGAATAAAGTTCCACAATAAATATGCATATTTCTTTGTTCCAAGTTTGAAAAGAATAACATAGCTCCAAACTACAAATCACTTAAAATGCATTACTCTATAGATCACTTTAATGACATACTTCGCAAAGTGATTTATGCGTATCTTAGAAATAAACTAGAACAGTCGACATAAAATAGAAATATATACATTTATATATATACACTCCTGCCATGCAGTTTTTCAGTGTGGAAAGCATAACTGTACCACATTACTACTACTGCTGGACATAATATGAGTATTTATACTATTATAAGCTTTAAATTGTGTGGCACTATCAGATCGGGTGAATTATAACCAATAACAGTGTAAATTATCTACATGTGACTGTACCCTGGTGTAATTCATTTTCACTAAATAAAGGAGAGGCATTCCCGTGGTATTTTCTTTTTATAACCCTTTTCTCATCATTTCCAATACTGTAAGTCTTTTTATGTGACTGTTTTTATTGGGTACTAAATTATCTTGCGAAAGAAAACCTGAAACAAACATTATCTACACAATGACAGAAAGTTGCATTGTAGTGATAATAATGCTATAGACACTAAACTAATGTTTTTTATGAACTTAGAATGAAAATTCTGGAAAAAGATTTCCACCAGGTGTCACCTCTGTGGTTTACTATGCTGAAGATCCCAGTGGTAACAGAGCATCTTGTAAATTTGAAATCATTGTAAAAAGTAAGTATCTTTATCGTAATACAAAACTCCTCAAAATATGGAATTAATTTTTGTTTGTTCGTTTTTGCTTTTAAATTTGAGTTCTTATTACTCGTGTTCTGGTCAAATGCAAGACAATCGTTTATATATGAGTTTCTGAAGTGGGACAAGATGAATCTTCCGTTAGAATTATGAAAAGCACTAATGAATGCTGGGAACAAAACAGGTTTTCATCAAGTATTTGATGTAATTTGTCTATATCGATGGAAGATAAAATGGGTGACAACTGTCATGTTCAGGGCGACAATTGCAGAGATAAACTTGGAGGATTAAAGATCTGCAAAGTTAGAACAACGACGTCTTCAGAAAGGTATAAGTCTATGATGTAACTATTTAAAGAAATCGATCCATTCAGAAGGTTCCAAAGATAACCCATAGTCTTTAGATCTGGTTGTTCTATTCTAAAACAATGGTTTTGTCATTTTGAATCTAATCATGAATTGTATGTGCTGTGTTTTGGTACACCACTTTGTCCTTCTGTTGTAAAAGGTCAAGTCACCTTTTATTTCCTATTTTAGTTGTTTCCTTATGTTTTTTAAAATATTTTTGAACATTAGAATTCTATTTGTTATGTTTTACACAACCATATATCTATAGTAACAAATCAAAAACAAAACTGAGAAACTTGTCTCAAAATTCTTACTAATTAAATAAACCAAAAATATATTCATGGTTTTCCTAAAATGATCAAGCCTACTGGCGATCACGTTACTGTTTTAAGTGTCTTTTGATGTTTTCCATAGTTAATTGTTAAAGTACTGACTATTTTGCCTTCATGTCTCTTAGGTCTTGAGTTAGCTTAGAATGTGTTTGTAAATAAATATTTGTAACATTTTACTGTGGAATAAAGAAAAGGAAGTTAAGAAATATGAAACTCAGCTTTCCTATTTTCAATTTAAAAATACTTCTTTCCTCATAGAATATGTGTTTTCATGGTACTAAATTGTTTTTACAGAGAATCACTGCCCATTTTACCCACCCCCAGTAAATGGTGCCTTAGCTTGTGATGATTGGTTGTACGGACAGTTCTGTCAGGTATACTGTAATGAAAACTTTGATTTCATTACAAAACCTGCGGAATGGTACATTTGTGAGAGCACATCAGATTGGGAGACTGATCCCCTCAACTATCCACTTCCATGGCCGGATTGTGCAGGTATGTAGCAATAATTACATTTCAATGTAAATGTGTATATCAAAAATATACATTATGCAAGGGAATTTGTATATTTTCTGGTCTTTTAATATTCACATACATGTTTGTTTATGTTTTTTTGTAGTTAAGCACAAGCTACACAATGGGCTATCTGTGCTCTGCCCACCACGGGTATCGAAACCCGGTTTCTAGCATTGTAAGTCCGCAGACATACCGCTGTGCCACTGGGGGTTATTCACATATGAATAGGACCGAATTCAAAAGTTTGTGTTAGTGAGACCTACAAATATAACTTACGTTTCACTATCATTAAGTTTTATCGATTTGTTATCTGTTAGACCCCTTTATGATTTGAATACTATTCTGCTTCATTTTTGGTTAGAAAAAAAAATGTCAATAACTTGCACATTTAGACATAGAAGGTTATGCTCGAAACGATAAGAAACCAAGTGTGAAATTAAACAAAAGTTACCGAAGGTGTGGTATTTTAGGAAAAGCGACGTTACCGTTAGAAAGAACAAAAACTACTGAACCAATAACAGGTAAATAAAAAGAATAAATACTTATTTTATTTCAAATTTTTACTTTGGACTTAAATTAAAAAAAAATACTTTCTTTATTATTTCTAGATACAGAAGCATTTTTTGTTTAATATATTTCAGTTAGTTTGGTTTGTTATAAAATAACAAAAAGTTTAGGTGTTACCTTATTTTTTATTATGAAAGGTATATCAGGAATATGTAATGAGCATGTTTAAAAACGTGCAAAATAAATTTTGTAATCGTTGATTCTTTTATTAGGAGAATCAGGCTTGAAACCAATTTAATACATTCCAAAGTAGCCTTTTCGGTATCTTATAAAAATACTTGAAATAATTTGTATTTTTCTGTGTCGTGTTCTGTTGAACAATTTGTGCACATTCTTTACATTAATATATAATCTATGAAGCATATTTTTTTTGCCAAAACTTTTTTCTTTGTCTTGGCTACTGGAATTATTATTTTATTACTTCTGAAATTGTTTGTACCATAAAATAAAAATATCAACAATGTATTTGAAGGTTGAATTGTTGACATATTACACAACACAGAGAGAGAGACACGGTTTTCCTTATATGGTGTGTCAAGGTTGTCGCGAGAACGAGGCTGAGCATTTTGACGAGTAAACAAAGCAGATTCTCTCCAGGTTACATTCATTCTTTCTACACCAAACTACATATGTCATCAGGCGGTTAAATACAGAGATACACATATAAATATAACTTATCAAACCTCACGCCTTTCAAAGGTAAGGTTTAATAGTGCACTTGAGTTTTCCAAGAGAAAAATAAGTGGGACAACTACAACCATATGAACGATAATAGAAGCTTTTTTAGGCTTATATTATAGTTAACAACCATCTACATATATTAGATTTGGCTGTATATGAACAAACCTATTCCATATAACTTCGAGCTGCTCCATCTCATCTTATTCACCCTTCCTTCATCTGTCAATGATGTAAATCAAAAAAGAACAAAGGTCCTAATACTGAGCCCTGAGGTACCCCACTTGTAACATTAATTCACTTTGATAAAAATGTATAAAACCTTCTGCTTTCTTCCATCCAGGCTCTCTTCTATCCAGTTTGCTAACTTATCCCTCACATCTATAGAGATAATTTTATAAGCAGTAACCTTTTCAAAGAATGTCAAATGATTTGTAAGGCAATATTTATCCTTAGTGAAACCATGTTGACTATCCAATAAAATTATAAACTTTGTTAAATGACTTTGCAAAGCATCTTTCACCAGAATTTCTAAAACTTTTCCCACAACTGATATAAGAATAATATGCCTATAATTACTTGATGATAATACAGTGCAACAAGTAATTATTGGTTTCAATGCTCAGTTATCAAAACTATTTCATAAAGTTGACTTAACGCTACAAAATCTTTCGAATAATTTAACATAACAAAAGGATTTGAAGGCATACAGATAGGTGTTTAACATTTTAAGCACTTTTAACATAATTTGTCAAAAGCCACATGCTCGTTTGTTTACTCGTCTAAATAAATTAGGTCAATATGGCCGCCAAACTGTGTCTCTGTATTTCTTACAACAACTAAATCACATTCTGTACAAGAATGCAAAAGATTTTATGCACTTTTTTGTTAAAAAATCTTTATTTTCTTGACTACTGGAACTGTCACATTTTTTTTTATTAATCGTTAAAATGTTTGTACCAAAAAATTAGAGTAACAGCAATTCAATAACGTCTTTTTAGGGTGAATTATCGATACTTTACACGATGTCTTCCAACAGTCAAACCACACAGTGTCCAGTTTACTGTGATTATTGCTGTTATTGTCTTTCTAATATTTAACACATTTACAGAATGGTATGTTCCATCAAAGGTTAGAAAGGCTGTTAGCGGTCAGTACTTTGCAGGGAACTGTTCTGATCCACGTGTTCAAGAAGTTATCAAAACACTTTTTCTAAGTCATTTTACGAAGCAGTTCAATACCTCACAGTACTGTACGTCAGAGGGATCTTGCACTATTGAGCAGGTTCGGGTTAAATGTGGTAAGGTCAATCTGACTCTAGCCAGAAAGAAAAGAGAAATCTCGAGATTACTGCTTGACCATATGCTGGAGATTGAGGTGGAATTTACAGTATCTGCAAGTCAAAATGTAAGTTAAGTTTTATTATCAAGCATTATAAAACGGTTTACTATCAGCTCTGAAATATTTATTAAAACTTACGTTAATTACAGTATAATACTAGTATTACCGATTTAAAATTATAAAAAGATGTAAAAGAATTAAAATATAATTTATATTTTATCAATCAGAATGAAAAACACACATAAGTTAACGTATTTATTAGCGACATGTTTTTCTAATATATCTATCAAATGTTTACTCAAGTAATCGGGTAACTATTAAAGGGAACTTAATAACACTTTCAACACATATAAATTCTTTCTTTCTTTTAAAAATTCTTATTCCGTACATCTTTCTTTTTCTTCATAATGATGAAAGTACTTTAACAAAATTAACATTTTGAGGGTTTAGTATTGTCTGCTTATTAGGGCGCTTAACTCGCAATTTGAGGGTCGTGGGTTCGAACTCTCGTCGCCACACATGCTTGTCCTATATGGTTGCATACTGAGCCAGTCACCCGGATGTTAACATTTTTGGCTTATAAAAACACCGGTCGACCATCAAACTAGTTGGGATTGAGGTCGTAATGGGGAAAAATCATATTAAAGTAATACATTTTAAAAGGTCATTTACACTTTTTAAAATGATGATAAAGTTCGGCGTAATTGTGCCTAATAATGCTCTATTTGATTCTTCTATTTATTAACAATGTCTCTATGGTGATGTTCCCATGATACCTGGCTTCATCTGAATACATTAATGCCAATGCTGTCTCATACTTATAAACTTGGTAATGTCTGAGTCTGTAGTTTTCAAGCGTATATTTCAATTGACCCAAAACACAAAAATCCATTGGAGCTGTATTAGGAGAATTCATTGGTTTAAGATGCTAAATCTTAGGATTCGATCTCTGCGATGGGCACTGCACAGATATCTCATTGTACAGTTCTGTGCCTAAAACCAACCAAAGTCTTTAAAAATCTCGCTTGTATGAACATTTCTCCCTGTGAAGAGTGGTCGCATTTCATTCCGACCACTAAAGAAGTGTTAGAAACATTTTACAGGCCCAGTCAGAGCGATTTGTTACTTATGTGGATAAGTAGCTAATTTAAATGCGTTTCCATAATTTGTATAAATAGTAAAAAGCTAGTACAGGATTGTTTGATCTTCGCCCTCAAAATTAGAAATTCTTAAAATTGGAAGCATTTCGTAAGTGGTACCGTCTAAGGTTAGCCACAGAAATCAAGGTGCCATGTATCCCACGACCCAAACCTCAGAATATTTAACATATTTCAACATCAGGAACTACATACTCAAACTCGTGTTCACACGCACATACTTGAACATCAGAGGACTGCTGTTGAATGTTGTGAGCTTCTAGTTTGTTACTCGTGAATAAATTGTAAGTTTTCATATAATAATGATATATTATCGGATGATTTGCATTGCTTGTATTTGATATAATAACTCAAAAAATAATACTCGTGAGTTTCTCATGATTACTTTGAATCTTTATCGTATTTTGTTTATCAATAAACTTATTTACACGTCTTATAAAAAAAAATTAAATTTAGCAATAGAAGAATCTAATATTATATTTCTTCAGGTCAGCTTAGCCTCCAAAAATCATACTCATATTTCTAGTTCTGTAAGCTTCAGTTAGCATTCATGATGTACTTATGACTTTAACTAGGTTTCTAAAGGAAAGTCAATGTATTTATATACAATTTTTTTTTCCACATTAAGATACATTTTTGGAATAACACTTGGATAGACTATTTCAAGAAATTTTTGGGAAATCTCTTTTTTTTCTGATTTCTAAATAAACGCTATATACTAAGGTTTATTTTCCTTAATTAAGCGACCAATTTTTATGACACATTTCTTGCACTTTTTCTTCTCATACCTTCGTATCTTCTCGAGTCTTCAGAACATCATCATGGTCATTGATATCTTATGGAACTGTTATCACTGGGAGCATTAATTTATAAAAGTATATTTATTTGAAATATTTTCGCACATAGTATTATTGCTTGTAAATGTTTCTTCGTGACTTCATTTCATGCGTAGCTATCTGCTTGTGACTTTTAAAATTAAATATTGGGTAAAAATAATTCACAATTATTCTTCACTTTACTATAATAAAAATGGGCTGAACAAGTCCCAGTGGTTAGCGTGCTGGGCTGCAGATCATAAAGTTTTAAGGTTTGCACCCTGGTGCTAAACATGCATCGTAATTTCAGCTGTGGCTGTTCTAAGAGTGGTAGTCAATCTTGTTGTTTGAATCAAAGCTGGATAAACTCTTATCTCGACGAGTGCTGCTGATCGGCAGCTTCCTCTCTGATCAGTAGTTCAAAATTAGGGACGCTTAACCTGAATTCTAGAGGTCTGTGGCCTGATATTTTAGCTATTGTTGTCTAAAATATCAATACCAGTAATCACAGAATGGTGTATTTGTTTATGATTAATGTTAAATAATTAAACCTAATATACACATTGTTTTTACATTTATAAGTGTTATTAGATACTATAGGAGTTAAAAATTAATAAAACTTGTTTTAACTATCTTTATTTATCCACCATCAGATATATCCGAACTACTTCAGTTTTTACTTCAAATATTAGACAGGTTAACAATCACAAAAAAATCGACCTTTGCCTTAAATGTACTACATGCCTTCTTTAAAGCTAACATTAGTTTGTACTTATTATGTCTTCGCTAAGACACATACTGTTTTTCTATTGTTACCTTCGCCACCGAAGGTGACGGAGGTTATGTTTCACCCCCTGTGTGTGTGTGTGTTTGTCAGCAAGATTTCTCGAAAATGGTTCAATAGATTTGGACGAAAGTACGTATACATTTGGATTATGACCCAACTTACAAGTGATCATTTTTAGAGGGTCAAGGTCAAAGATCAAGATCACAGCAAAATCATAAAAATAAAAATAGATCTATATCTGTTAACATGGGGACTGATTTTTCACACTATTTTTAGTCTATAACCCAGTCAAAAATTATCGAATTTTGATGAAATATGGTGGACACATGTAGGATATTATTTTTCATCGTCCTTCTAGAAATGGTCTGTGTCCGTTGATAATGACTGACACGTGGACACATTTTTTTTTTGAGAGTCAAATATGATCAACACTGCGTGGCGTAGGTATGCGCTCTACCTAGTGCCCCCCCCCCCCCGAGTTTCTTCTTTTTTCTTTATTCTTCTTCTAAACATTATTCAATCGTCCGCCATTCCTTCATTTCTCAACGCCCGTATTCCTTTTTTATTTAAGCCTTTTAAAGGATTTTATGGAATCCAAAGTAAAACTACCGAAGAATATATATTTTGGGCTCCTGTGCGGTCATATTTACAGCAATTAAGATGAAAATTAGCACAAATAGCACATTTTTTTACAGGTCCCAAATAGAGATATAGACATTTTTGGAATTTTTATCTTTAGCTCAATTTTTCAGCAAGGAAAGCACAATTTGGGGTTTTCGTCAACTCTTCATGTATATGTGAACCAACTAACATGGTATTTGGTACAAAAATACCTTCTTGCAGACCCCAAACAGTGATATAGACAATTTTATATTTTTCTGTGTTTTCACGACTTTTCTGGTGTCAAAATTGACCGCTGTTACGTTTTAGAATTTCAAATGGCCTGAAACTGCGTTAACTTATAAATTTAAATTTAGTAGTTATATTGTACTTTGGATTTAGTAGTTAAGTAAAAGGCGATATATAGTGCCAACAAAATTGATACACATAGTTTTCTTTTTTAACACAAATACGTTTTGATATACACACGACAATACAATTTACAATAACAGTTATTACAAATAGTTATTACAAACAATGATTTATGAACAAAAGTTTCACAAACTTACAAGCAATATAAAGTCTTCCTTTTAGTCTGGAACTTCTTCGATATCTTTTTGAGGGTTCACGATGAGCGGGTTGATTACGAATTGACGTAGGTATAATTCACTTAACAGGAACCTAGCTAGCTTTGTCCTTCTCGATAATCACACGCCGATATTTTTCCTACTGGTGACGTTAGGTAATGT
>NW_013666935.1:233745-240890 GCF_000517525.1 Limulus polyphemus
CTCAACTCAATAAGTGCAAGATTAAAGTAGAACTACTCCCACTATCAAACACACGGCACTTCATATCTCAACTCAATAAGTGCAAGATTAAAGTAGAACTACTCCCACTATCAAACACACGGCACTTCATATCTCAACTCAATAAGTGCAAGATTAAAGTAGAACTATTCCCACTATCGAACATACGGCACTTCATATCTCAACTCAATAAGTGCAAGATTAAAGTAGAACTATTCCCACTATCGAACATACGACACTTCATATCTCAATTCAATAAGTGCAAGATTAAAGTAGAACTACTCCCACTATCAAACATACGACACTTCATATCTCAACTCAATAAGTGCAAGATTAAAGTAGATTATTCCCACTATCGAACATACGACACTTCATATCTCAATTCAATAAGTGCAAGATTAAAGTAGAACTACTCCCACTATCAAACATACGACACTTCATATCTCAACTCATCTGTATATTAAGTGCAAAATTAAAGGAGAACTATTCCCACTCTCAAACATACGGCAACTCAATAAGTGCAAGATTAAAGTAGAACTACTCCCACTATCGAACATACGACACTTCATATCTCAACTCAATAAGTGCAAGATTAAAGTAGAACTATTCCCACTATCAAACATACGACACTTCATATCTCAACTCAATAAGTGCAAGATTAAAGTAGAACTACTCCCACTATGTCTATAAAATAGCAACTAATGAATAGATGAAACGAAGCAACAACTGCAGATGTGAGTTTGGTACTTCTTCTAGTACTATAACAAATAATGTTTTGAAGTACACGAAATGCAAAAAATACTATTTATAAACGTTATATTCATATAAATTTTCAAATTTATTACATTTATCAGAAGAAGAATTTATGGAAAAAAACTTAGTGTAGAAATTGAATAATTTAGTGGAAAAGGAACAAACGTAATGTATATATCGGCGAAATCTCCACCATATATTAGAACCTCTACTTAGCATCGGGTCGGGCCACCTTTTGTAGCGATAATAACCTGTTTTTTCGTGTAATTTATTGCAATCTCCTTCACATTGTATACTTGGAATCCTAATCTTGTTGAAGGAACTGATAAAATAAGACACTATCTGAAAACTTACTTTATAAGCCCGTTCAAATATTTTCTCCATCGGTCATTTACCAGAGACTGACAGCAATAATTTTTCTTGATAGCAAACATATTATATTCCAGTTGGCTCTGTTTACAGACTTTAATGAAAGCTGTCTTTAAAAAGTCTGTCAGAGATATTACTATCAAGTTTACTTGTATTATTGATCTTATCCATTGTCTTGCAAATCATCTATACCGTTACCACATCTCCTTATTTATAAACTACAAGCAAGAATCACATGATCGGTCTATTCTGTATACACAAATAACTATTCATTGTATGTATGTTTATATATATATATGTACATGACAAACGTTTTTAACCAGATATGATTCCCATTTCTGAATGATGTAAGATTGTGGCTAATACGAACATCACGTGTTTAATGTCTCTTTCTTACTTTTAATGTATGGGTAAATATACTTACTTATATTGTGTGCATGATATTTCGTTTTTACTTTTACGCTTATCGCCATTCCTTTATCATCTTACTTCTTGTATAATAGATACAGGCCTAGTTATTAATTTTGTTACCTTAGTTTCAAGCCATGTTTGGAAATTAAGAGAAATAAAGTTTACTTATCTTTTTCGAACAGAATGTATCCTCATTTCAAGATCTGATGGAGGCAGTGAATCGGATTGTGGCAAACATGAAAGCTGAAAATACAGAGGAAGATATTTTGAAAGAAAAATCTGTAGATGTAGAGCCATTTAGCGTAGTAGCTAACACCCCAACCCAACTATTATGTTATCCTGGTGCTATTCTTAAAAATAAAGAATGTGGTAAGAAGTAAAAAATTTATTATTTTCGGTAACAGCTTCCATCATATTAAATGTATATTTGTGTGTATTGCTAATGATATTTTTGATAATTCTACATATCACTTTTTTGTGTTATCAGTTCGTACGAGACTCTAAAGAGAAGCAAATTGTTATTGAAAGAAAAAGCGAGACTACGTTTTCGATGTGATCTTATGTGAACAAAACTTTATCAAGTATAAATTCGCTAGGGCGTATTAACGTTTTATTAATTAATGATAAAAACAATGCAAATGATAAACACTTATGCAGTTATGTTTATAATCATTTATGTGATAAATTCAGAAAAAAATATTTTAAGATGAGCAGTGTGGGTTTACTTTTCACTGAACTAAAGTCTTATTAATGTTTACAAAATGTTTATAAAACACAACATTACATTTGTATGCTCTAGCAAATCACCAGTAAGTCTACAAAGATATCCATTTAAAGAATATTTATCTACCTTTTTATTTCAGTGAATGTTTGTTTGCTTAAACTAACCTTAATATTGATTTCAATAACAATAGTAGGACCAATTCAGTAACATTGAACCGTTGCCTCTTTCAGTCTTTCACAAATAACAAAACAAAAACAAACAAACAAACAACAACAAAAAACGAGAAGCAGTATTATATAGATAGTTACTAAAATCTAAACACCAAACAACCACTAATAAAACTGTTTACAAAACCATACGCCCGATGGGTTCACATCAAAGTATAATAACCTCAAAGAGCTACACTTTATTAAAGAGGCATTCTATACTAGTTTTGATTTCGGATCTTTATTCACCAGTATATCACTTGATGAATCCATAAAAATGTGTATAAACTTAGTGTCTTAGTCTGTAGAGAGGAGAAAACTATGAATAGAATACCTAAAGTAGTTATCAAACATTTATTAAACTTTCCTACCAAACACTTTTATTTTATCTTCAAAGGAAAGACTTGTGAGCAGCTAGATGGAGTTAATGTGGGATCCAACTTAACACCATGTTTAGTTAACTTATTTCTCTGTTTTTATGAAGAATGGCGACTATAGTGTTAACGCTTTTTTACATACTGGCGCAATATGATTGGAATTAACTATATTTGTCATATTTTATTGCTATTATATTTTTTTAGCATTATATTCTTAATCTATCCTAGCTGGCTTGAAGAACTCTGGATTGAGCGAAACGCGTTGTCGACTATGGTTATGACGAATATAGAGTGGTTTAAATACAATTATTATACACTCTTCTAGTTGCTGAAAATCCCCAAGGGACTAGTTTAAGAATGTAGTGTTAGAATATGTAATAGGCCTAGCGTAATGTTTTTGACATATATAATTAATTAAGAATAATGGCTGCAGAATTGCCCAACAGGACTTAAACCTTTATACTGTATGTTGATGATACCTTTAGTATCATTGAGGATCAGAATCATGTGAAATACTTTTTCACTTAGTAATATTAACTTTAGGGGAGAATACCATGAGAAGACCAACAGCATCTCTTTCTTAGATATTCATATCACTAACAGTAATGGTGTTTTGTCAGTTAGACTGTACCATAAGCCAACCTTCACTGGACAGTACTCATTTCAGTAGTCACGTACCATCTGTATTTAAAGAAAACCTAATACTTGTGTATCGAGCTTACAAAATTATTATTAATTATTGCTCTGTTTAAGAACTGTTTAAAATAAAATAATATGTATACAAAAATTCTTGCCCGCCCAAGCTGGCAGACAAATTTAAACAATGATCAATCAGAACCACCACTGAAAATATTTATAACTGTAAAGAAACTTGAATGTTTTTCTTTTTATTTATGACAGTGCAATGTCCTCTGGGTACATTCCATAATCAAGGCAGTGACGTGTGTGACTTTTGTCCTATTGGCGAATTTCAAGACGAAGAAGGTCAGATAGAATGTAAGCTATGTCCAGAAGGATCGCTAACTGAAGAGACGGGGACTAAAAATATTACAAAATGTAAAGGTAATCTATAATAAGTAGAATTTCGAAATCAAATTATACACTATTGTACTTTTTCTTATAATCCTGTACCATTTACACCAGCTTTTGCTTTTATTTCAACTCGTTGTCATTATTGTTTAACACTAACTTATGTTTTCTAATTAAAGTGTTCATGATGTGTTGCAATAAAAGTGTATATAATTTTCCATATGAAAAAAAAAGTAAATCCTTTAAATCTTATGAATCCACAGTTTTGTTAAACAAAAATAAAGTCATGTAATATGCCAACAACTGATTCATACTTATCGATTTTAGAAAAATGTCTTCCTGGTACTTTTTCTTTGACTGGTTTGGAAACATGTAAGGCTTGTCCAGTTGGAACATATCAAAACGAAGCACAACATACATCATGTTTAACTTGTCCATTCTTGATGACAACATGGATAGAGGGCGCCACAGATGTTCTTGACTGTAAAGGCTAGTGACCTGATCTTTTCAGAATATAATTCTTATCTAATTTATAATGAAATTTCACGCAATTTCGTTGTATTAATTTTCTTATTTCTTGAACAAGTGTTTTTTTTTCAGATAAGTTCAGTGTCGTAAATAAATAAATGTTAAATATTTACGGTAATTGTAAATATCTCATTTTACATGCCTCTTTTAGTGCAACTAATACACGTGATTGTTTACTTTACTCTATCATTATTATAATGATTTTCACATTTTAGAGTACCTTATGTTTCTTTTAACGAATCTTGCTATATGTAATAGGGACAGATATTAGCACTTTCTTCTGAAACTATTTAAAGTGGAATAATTCTTTAATTTATTCTCGTAAAAATAAATTTATATTTAGATGTCTTGTACCATGGTTCATGAAATGAAATTAAGTGCACAAAAAAGTGAGATATGAAGTGCCGTATGTTCAAGAGTGGGAATAGTTCTACTTTAATCCTGCACTTATTGAGTTGAGATATGAAGTGTCGTATGTTCGATAGTGGGAATAGTTCTACTTTAATCTTGCACTTATTGAATTGAGATATGAAGTGTCGTATGTTTGATAGTGGGAATAGTTCTACTTTAATCCTGCACTTATTGAGTTTAGATATGAAGTGTCGTATGTTTGATCATTGTTTCATAATTCAAGAGAGTTACAATGAAAAATAGGAATTACGTACATAACATATTTGCTCTTACTGCCAAGCGTCTTTTACAACGCTGAAAACCGGGTTTCGATACTCGTGGTGAGCACAGCACCGATAGCTTTGTGCTTAATTACAAACAAACAAAGCAAAGCATCTTAAGTATTGGGCCGAGAGTGTCCAGGAGGTTAGCGTGCCGAACAGTAGAGCTTCTGGTCTATCGTGTTTCGTACTTTGGGTCAAGGGTGGCCCTAAAGTTGGCGGTGAGTGCTATAGGTTAGCTGCCTTCCCTGTAATCTATCAGTTGAAAATTAAGGACGTCTAGTGCATTATAGTCCTAGATTAGCTGCCTTCTCTCTAGTCTATTGGTTGTGAATTAAGGACGTTTAGCGCATAATAGCCCTTGATTAGCTTTGCACGAATATTCGAAAACAAACAAGCAACTCTTAAATATTGCGCATTTCCAAATGAATTTATGGCTTTCGTTTGTTTCTTAGTTTGTTGTCAACACAGAGCTAGATTTTAAGCGATAATAAGCCTTCAGACTTACCACTGAGTCATCGGGGGCATGAAGGGTGCATTTTTAGCAAGCAACACCTTGTAATTGGCATTCTATTTTACTTATACTGTGTTTATAGAGCTTTAGACTGAGTTTTTCTATGAAAATATTTCTACAGTCCTTACACGTTAAATTATATACAATGTATGTTTTACATAATAAAGTTGAGGCTAAGTACGTTTTCGATGCAGAACTAACAACGATATTTTACGTGTTTCTTCGAGTTCAGTATTCTTCATACTAGCTTTATTCATTCATTTAGCTTTTGTTGTTTCTTGTTAAGTTTATTAGGCTATCTATGATGTGCTCACTGCAGGAATCAAACCTCAAAATTTTGTATTTTAAGACCTTAAGCTTACCACTGAGCTACCTCGGGGCCAACTACTATAATCATCTCGTGAGTTCTGTAGTTCCTAGTGATGAAGCAACTAATGTGGGATCCCTTTTGTTTATAATGATCAGTATATATACAGGTATGGTTGTAATCGCTTCATTCTTGGGGGTACATTTAGCAGTATCATAAAAAATAACAGCAACAAAAAACTGTCCATTTCTTGCCTTTTTTTTTTCTCTATAATATTGGTGGTTTAATTTTTCGGTCACGTAAATTTAGACATATTGCTGTTAAATTCGCTCTTTGTTAACCAAACCTAGATCTGTTCCAAAGCATGGTTCCTAGCTTTACATGTGGTCATAAAGGATAATTACTCACAATTTACCCAATATCGTAAATATTTTAACACCATCAGAGTATTGTGGACTAAAATTAAGGAACACTGAACTTACACAAGGTTTGTATGAGACTGGTATTTGACACATCTTGTCTTATATTGTTTCGTGGTGTGGCCACGAAAGTTTTCATTTCATTATTTGAGTAGGTTTGAAGTATATGTGGTGTTTATTATAGGACGTTTTCAGAAACAGTGCAGTTACTTCACTAAGAGATTTTAAAATAGCATACAATACTCATTAAAAGAACTAGTATTTTCACAGAAATTGCCATGCCATACTCGCTATATCTATCTTAGTCTGAAAACACTGAATCATTTACTAAAGAGGGCAACATTCGTGGGCGGATGCAACATTTCTCCACCACGCAATTCCAACTTGGTGTAACGAATTTGTTATTATATATTCATTTTAATGTCAACGTTTGTTTAGATTAAATTTATATTTAGAAACATACATAGGTTATACTGTTAAATATGTATTGCGAAACTCCCACGTATTCTCCAAAGTTGTAGAAGATTCTCGAGAGTAAGAATCAACAATATATGTATGTACGTAAATACCTGTGTTAGCATCAGTATGGTTGCATAATCTGAATTTTCTAGACAGCATCTACACGCCTATAAATATAACCAACGCACCGCGCCAAAAGAGAGTATCTATTATTAGTTTGTTATAGCCAGTGTGCTATAAATTTTGGAAGCTATAACTGTGATTGTTATAACGCTTTTACAAAATTCGAACATTACAAATCATTTAACTTCAGTGGATTCTCATCAGACATTAGTATTTTTACGAAAACATTACCTAACG
>NW_013666935.1:241777-259213 GCF_000517525.1 Limulus polyphemus
TATGTTCAAGAGTGGGAATAGTTCTACTTTAATCTTGCACTTATTGAGATGAAATATGAAGTGTCGTATGTTCAAGAGTGGGAATAGTTCTACTTTAATCTTGCACTTATTGAGATGAAATATGAAGTGTCGTATGTTTGAGAGTGGGAATAGTTCTCCTTTAATTTTGCACTTAATATATAGATGAGTTGAGATATGAACAAACGTCATCACTTGAGACTTCCCCTCACCACCTTCTAAGCATATTAAATTGTTTTTGTTCTGTTTGCATACGAATAAAGTTACACAATAATTAGTTTGTTTGTTTGTTTGTTTGAAGTGAAGCACAAAGCTACACAATAGGCTATCTGTGCTCTGCCCACCACGGGTATCGAAACTCGGTTTCTAGCGTTGTAAGTCCGCAGACATACTGGGGGGTACACACACAATAATTAGAGAATGAGGGTAAGGTTATTACACTTTTCATTAAGTTTATGTAAAAGAGCTAGCACATAGCCCCAAGTAGAACTCTAAAGGATGACATTTTTTTTAAAATATGCTATGTTAAACTACGAATCTATAATAAACTGAGTAATTGGATAAAGATAAGATGATAATCCGACAGTACTTTTTGAAGAAAGTTGTAGTAAATTAATCATCAACTCACAGAGGTTTAAGAGTTCAACTTAAATCGTTTTGAAACGTAGGAGTAAAAAGTTATGAGTAGAAAGGAAAATCATGAAAGTGGTCTTTATTCATTGAGTATTGATTTGTCTAAAGATTCAACTAAACTATCATAATAAGTAGAGGATTTAACAAGTGGTTAACTAGCGGTTTGTGTTGTTAAAAGAATGTTACTAACTAACGATTGGTAGGCGCTTAATTAACCCTTTAGCTCAATTGGTAAAGCACTCACCTCGCATGGGATAAATTTTGGGTTCAAATCGGAGAGGAGTTGGCGGTGAGAGTGGTTGAAAAATATACCGTCCATCTATTTTATAAGTTCAAAATTAGGTGCGTCTATCTGCAGATAGTCCTTGTGGAGCTTTGCGCGAAATTCTGAAACTTTAAGTTCATCAACGTCTTCACTTCGTGTGAATTTCACAAATGTTAGAAAGTGTTTCTTTTCGTTAGATAGTTGGGAAAATTCAGATGAGTGACACCATTTCTTATTTATTTTTCAAATTCATGGTGCAAACTCGATGAATGATGGCGAGTAACTCATCATGAAATAACGCATCAGCCGATATAATGTATTGGTGGGGTGCCACGATATTAACACTGAATAAATAGATTATTAAGCACAAAAAAGTTCTTCGACAAATATAAATGTATTTTAGTAAAATCATGAAAACAAGTATGCGTATTTTGATCTGTATTCCTTCTTCATGACAGTAAATATTTATATTTCAGAAAAATGTGAGCCCGGAAGCTTCTCTGAAACCGGTCTAAAGCCATGCCAACAGTGTCCAGTCGGGTACTACCAATTTAATTACGGTCAATTATTTTGCCAGGAATGTTCTGGAAACTTAACAACTGCAGAGGAAGGTGCCAAATCTTCAAACGACTGTATTGGTACGTTGCTTACAAATATTATGTATACTTTGTTTGTTTTATATATATAACCTATAGAACTATTTCATTTTCTAAAATCCATGGTATTTTTTGCAGTATATTAATATGTTATTTTTCTGGTTTAGAGTTCGACCACTGTTATCAGAATCCCTGTAAATATGGTAGCAAGTGTATCAGCCTCAAACATTCGTATTCCTGTGAATGTGGTCCTGAACTGTATGGAAAGCAATGCGAAAGAAACGTTAATGCCTGTTTAGAGCAACCATGTGCTCATAACAGCACCTGTGTAGATCTCGGTAAGAAGAACTAACTATTTGCTTTAAATACAACAAGCTTACTCTAAGTTTTATTGCAATACTTTTTTCTTGTATGTGTTCATAGTTGCATACATATTCAACTGTTTAAAGTTACTTAATGTGCTGTTCTTCAATAAGAGAGAAACTATACTTTGTCCTGACTTATTTACTTCATGCTTTAAGCATTCTAATAATTTTAATTTTTACCTTTACCTTGACAATATATATATCCACAGAAAATATCAGTATTTCCTAAAATTTCTTCTTAAACTTTATCGTGATCTTTGATAATACTAACTGTAACTGCTTCAAAAAAATTCAGTTGTTTTGTTCTATCAGAAATTAAATTAGGTTAATCATTAGAAAACTGAAATTGCAAACTGCTTGAATGTGGAGCTATGATTGGATGTTAAAAAGACATTTAAGGTTTCATCTTTAACCCTACTGACGATGTTCATAACGAGATAATGAGAAATAGTTTTATGAGAGCCAAGTTGAACACGGCTTTAAATCATCTTAAAATCGTATAGCTTGTTACTTCTCCTATTCATATACTCAGATTTACTTTTAACATGAACGTAGTTTAACCAGTGTTTCGACCACATTTTGCTTTAGTGGTGGGATTTCAGTGTATCTGCCAACCTGGTTTCACTGGTGAGACTTGCGAAGAAGAAATCGACGAATGTCGTGTTGGTAGTTCAATAAAGTGTAAGAATGGAGGAACTTGTGTTGACGAAGTAAGTTTGTTTGTTTGTTTTTGTAATTAAGCACAAAGCTACACAATGAGTTATCTGTGTTCTACCCACCACGGGTATCGAAAACTGGTTTCTAGCGTTGTAAGTCCGCAGACTGGGGGGCTACGAAGTAAGTAAACAATAAAAGTACAACTGTTTCACGAGAAAAAAAAGAGAGAACTTAGTTTCGTTTGTTTGAAATTTCCCGCAAAGTTACACGAGGGCTATCTGCACTAACCGTCCCTAATTTAGCAGTGGTAGACTAGAGGGAAGATAACTAGTCAACACCACCCACTGCCAATTCTTGGGCTAATCTTTTACTAACAAATAGTGTTTGACTGTCACATTATAACGCTCCCGCGGCTGAAAGGGCGAGCATGTTTGGTGACGGGGATTCGAACCCGCAACCCACAGATTGCGAGTCGAGCGCTTTAACCATCAGGCCATGTAAAAAATAAAAAATAAAAATAGAGAGAAAGTAAAACAAGAAGTTTAAGTAACTGTAGAGAAAAGAAAATTACTCAAATCACTGGATACATGAACACACATACACAATTGTTCATTTCAATGAAGAAAAGGTGGCGTAGTGTAGAGGCCTAATTTATTCTTTGATACTGAATTCACATCTCATCAATGCTGTTTGGAAAAGCGAAGCAAGTAAATAAAGTAGTCCTCGTATACTGTTGGAATGTAAACAGTTTGTTAATAGTGGTGAGTAAAGGACTTTATATCTAAGCCAAAAATTACTTATATAATAAATATATGTTAGTCTTTATGCATTAAAAAACGAAAGTATATCGAAAAATGTCTTAACATTAGAATTAATAATATAGTTTCTGTATTTTTCCTGATTTTATAAGTACTAAAATGTTCCCTGAAAGTGATGTTTATGTTCCTGATATTCAAACTTGAAAAATGGTATTAACATTATGGAAACCAGCATGGATTAATGTTTAGAACCCTCGAGTCGCAACCTGCAGCTTCGAATCTCATTACCGAACATGCTCACCCTTTGATAGGTTATAATGTGACGGTGAAGCCCACTATTCGTTGACAAAGAGTAGCCCAAAAATTGACGATGGGTGGTGTTGACTAGCTGCCTTCCCTCTAGTCCATCGCTTCAAAATTAAGGACGAGTAGAACAAATAGCTCTCGATTAGTTTTGCGCAAAATTCAATAAAACAGACAATTAATTTTAAACCGTTCTTTGGTTAATATACTACTGTGTTCTTGAAGGGTTGTAGTTTTTACGGTATGCCCCGAAAGAGTGGATTATAATTATACTTTCTTCGGACGGTAGTATTAAGATTACAGTGTGTTCTGAAAGTAGTATTCATACAACCAGTGTCTTGAAGTTGGAGTTAGCACAACAGTGTGTTCTGAGCGTGAAGCTACTACAATATATTCTCAAATAGATAACATTAAAGTGCATTCTGAAAGGGTCGTAAGAATTATTGTGTATCGTGCAAACGGTGTTAATTCTATCTGTTCTCAAACATGAGCAATAGAGTATTATTTTAGTAGAATGTCGTTTGGTGAAAAATGTTCTTTAACTATTCATTCAATAAAATTCTATAATTTGAATAAATATTCCATAAGATAAATACTCGAAGATATTAAGTAATTGAAGAAATAGACACAATTTCACTACAGTCTTGTAGTGAAACTCCATTTCACGTGTGCGTCTTTGTTTTTACATTATTACAAGTGCAAAAAAGTTTTAGCAGCATAGGTTCAGAAACAGTACGAGTAAGCTAACATCAAGTAACATGATGCTTTCAAATGTTGTAATGAGTCAAACAGTTCATCGAACTGACATATTATGAATATTCAATTAAATGATTGATCCTTTTAAAAACTTGAAGAAAAATCAATTTAACACTTTTTTAGCAAATAAAAATAATAAAGTCAAAAAGTCCCACATTTCGACTTCCTTTTCTTGTTATTGTTACCACAAGGTTGGAAGTTTTAAGTGTATCTGTCCTCCGTGGACGATGGGTGATTTCTGTGAAGTTCTTGTCGATTTATGCGAGACACAGCCCTGCTACTTTGACGCCAAATGCCGGGCAATAAATTTCACGAGGTTTTGTGACTGTGCTGAAGGATTTACAGGAAGTGACTGTTCAGTAAATATTGATGACTGTTTTGGAATAGAGTGTCATAATGGAGGAAGGTAGGTCGAACTGTAGGATACACACTCGTCATACTCTTAAATCATTAGTCTAACTATTTAAATTCTTAGTTTTTATATGTATATAACCTTTAATTATCGTAATATTAAATAAATATCATGACTGATTAGTTTGTCTTTTTGAATAGTCCAAAATAATCATGTTTTAATTTGATCAACTAGAAGAAATAAAAACCTAATTATAGGTTATTTATGATTTTGAATAAAAACCTATTACTGCCGGTAATGATTTATATTTTTGAGTAAACAAATAAGCCCGATAAATATATATTTATTAATTTTATCTTTATGTTCAATGTTAATGATTTTTCATCATTTTATAACCCCCACAATTTAGAGTAGATTCTTATTTTTGAGCTTTCCCGTTGTCATCGTACAAATTCTGAATCTGTAGTTTTCTGCCTATGAGGTATTACTTACGCAGAAAGAAAACACGCAATTTGACATTCACGCATATAGTATTCTGTTTATCAATGACTTTGCGAACACCTATATATTTGATATTCACAAATTATATCCCATTTCCAAACAACTTCGTAGAGTATATTAAATACTACTAGATTATGTTAAGAAACAACAGTTGTGTTAATATTAAAAAAGAGAGAGAGAAATGATTCAAATGCTTCTTTAGAAGATAAAGTAATGCTGCATTTATTCAAACTTTAATATTCAGGCAAAAACGTATTAAAGTGATAAAAAACACACACAAAAACGAGTTAAATAGGGTAATCATCACCTATGGTTTTACACAGTTCAGTAAGAAGACTTAGACGACTGCTTTGGTGGGGTGTTGAATAAGTTTGATGCCATGTTTTAAAATTAGCTCACTTTGCAGTTGCCTAGACATGGTAAACGGATACAAATGCTCATGTTCTCCCGGATTTACTGGTGACTTCTGTGAGACGAATATCAATGATTGTCTTACTCATCAATGTCAAAACAATGCCACTTGTGAAGACGAAGTAGGTGGATATGTGTGTTTCTGCCTTCCTGGATTTACGGGAAAGTTCTGTGAAACAAGTAAGTTTACACTATTATTTTATTTTCTTAATCGGTGGTGTGCTGTAGTAGTATGTTAAATGCTATGTTGTAAATACATTATAATGTGCCGATTTTTTGTTGTGTAGATTGGGCCTATTTAGATAACTTCAATGACGGATGCATCTACATATATCAATGCAATAGATGCGGCAGCTCTTATGTAGGTGAAACGGGACGTAACATAAACATTAGGATTAAAGAACATAACAATCTCCCATCACACATTTATGAACACAGCATAACAAATCAACATCCAATCAATAACAACAACTTTAAAATATTATGTAAAGAAAACAATATCAATAGAAGAAAAATTAAAGAAGCGTTAATTATCCGCGATTCAAAACCTAATTTAAATCAAAATATAGGTGTCTCTTTATATCTATTCTAAATTGGAACAAAAATGCTCGAGTAAATTACTAATACTTAACACTATATCATAAGTTTACTTGATGATGATCACACAAGTGGTCGAAACGTTGTAATAAATTTTCTAAAAATAAAATAATCCACTCAACAGCTGTCCTCAAAGTGTTATTATTTAAGTAAAAGTGGATTTCCCTCTCCTTTCAACAGTAATAAACGTATTATGAATACATATTTATATGTATGCTATTAATTATTTAGGTTTGTATATCATTTATTTTTTTTTGTATACCTTATTGTATAAAGTATAATGTGCAAACGTCAGGTAGAAGAAAATTCTGCTCTCTTTTTTATGTCAAATTATGATTATAATTATTCAATGTAAAACGTAATAATAAAGTTCAAACAATGAACATTGTTATCACCTATATCAGTTTGCTCGATTTTAAAAAGGTTTGATTAAACACAATTATTAACGAAATATCAATTTTAAATTATCCATACACCAGTGATACAAATCAATTTAGTTATGCTTTAATGGTTTGATATAAATATAAAATAGTAATCATCCCAAATATAAGATATTATCATTTTTCATAGGACTGCCAAGAACACGATTATTGTTTATGCTACATATATGAAAAATATTTTAACACAGTATAATCTTGATTTTTGTGTCGTTGTTTTTCTCAGTAGTACCTAACACATATTCATTCTGGATTTCAACATCTAAACACTTAAATACACAAACTGCATCACAATCAGTGCAAAAGTGATCTATCTAATGGATTGCCCTCCGAGTTGGGGATAGATAGGTCCAAGGCTGGAGCTGAGATATGTCAGTGAACACGCTCTGCGCTTTCTGCTGTGGTATTATCACTGTAACAGAATCTCGCTTTCTGGTTATGAGTAGCTGTATATGAAACAGCAGATGCCACCAGTTAGTTGCCCTTCCTCTGATCACAAGGTCTAAATTGGGGATGGCTTGCCCCAAAGTTAGGGTTTAATATGTTCTAACTTAGATCAACAAAATTGACCAAAATTAAAATAGTATGAAATCAAGTGAATGATTGAGTAAAATATAAAGTGCTTATAAGTACTCTATTTGAATATCATGATAGTAAAGCTGTATACATTATTCATTATATTTTGAATAATTTATTCAGAGATAGATATAAAAAAAATTACGTTTATGCTAAACCATAGAATTGGAACCCAAATGATGTATAGTTAGGATGTGTTAAAAGGCTTCAAAGTTAGTATTTTTAACTGAGTGTAAATACTAATTCAGTTTACGTATTTGAGAGTCGAATTTGTAACAAAAATTTCCATTTTTTTTCATTGCATACCTGTTTTCTCTGATCCAAAATTGTTTTAGAGCTACTAGGTTTCTTATGAAGCTAAATTGTTTCGATCATGTCAAGTTTAAGATGAACATTTAAACTTTTTTTTTACCGTGAGAACCACTTATGTGTCAATCAGCACTGAGAATTAACAGATTATTTATACAGGAGAATATGTACTTGTATTAATTCTAACGACACATTTTAAGTTCCATCTCGAAATCGACGACAATACAAACATACTAAGAAGTCAATGACATTATCTTGATTTTCAGAGATGTCTGAAGACTTCGTTATGAACTTTCAACAGCCATTGGTGTCAAATTTTGCAATATCTGATCATGTTCCGACTATGTGGGACGTGACACTTGGGTTATGGGTAGAAACTAACGATCGCCGACGACCAGGAAGTATGTTTTCTTACGCTACTGATTCTAACGGTCAAATACTAGCCAATGCATTATCATTAACAGACTATGGTTCGGTGAAATTGTATGTGAACGATGAACCAATTTTTACTGACTTGCCTGTGAATGACGGCAAATGGCACCAGCTTACGTTTACTTGGTCATCTGGACATAGAGGTATTGTTCTGTTTTTGTTTTGTGTAACATTTAATTTCATTCATTGTATGAAATTGTATCAAATTAATTGCCCAGACTCCAGAATATATTATTTTAAATCGTAAATACATATGTTATTATTAACTATTTAACACATACCTATAATGAAATTCATTCAAGTAAAATCTCAGAATCCCTAGTATGTTTGGCGTTTCCTGAAAAAACATTTGACGTAAATTCAGTGTGATACTTTATGTCTTTCATTTTGGTTAGAGTTTTTCGTCCACTTGTCAAAACAATAAGCACACTATTTTCAAATGGTGTATCACTGAACATTCATACGTTTTTTACATTGATATTCTATTTTAGTAGTCTTTGTACTGCTAAAACAAACCCAAAAAGCAAAGAGTCATCATAGTGTCCTTCAATAATTCTCAACAATAATATCACTACTTGAAACCCCACATGTAAATAAGGTTCGTGCTTGTTATGTACAAACCTCTGTTCAGTTCATAAACTACGTATTGACTCCTAATATCTTTCGGTGTAGCATCTTTTCCAAGAGTACTGTATATACATTGGTAGTACTTAAGTACGATGTCATCTTCTCTGGTAATCATACTTTCATTGTAAGGTGTATCTGATTTTCATACATAATGTCTAGATTTCCGTCTCAGAATTTCTTAAAATAAAAGTGATTCTAAATTTCATAATAAAGTATTATTTAATTAGCACGATAAAAGCTCAACGGTAAATCTGAAGGCTTATAATGCTAAAAATTGGAGTTTCGATACTCGTATTGGACAAATCGCAGTTAGCCCATTGTATAGCTTTGTGCTTTAAACGAGCAAAATAAGTTAATTATTAAATAATCTCATGCTATAATCAATTTCCTACTGGAAGTAAAACTCTTAAAGTGTTGAGAGATTTGAGAGTTGATGTGCACGAGTGTGATGCCACGAAATGGTATGTAACAGACTTTTTTGACAAAAATATTCCTACGCTAAGATTATAAAGATGTTCTTAGATTGAGGATTTAGAATTTACAAAACGGAGATATCCCTTGTACTTAATAAAATTGGAAAATGAGTCTCACCCAATCCGTGGTAAGCCAAGTGTGGCGTCTTGTAACAGGTGAGAATACACGGCAATAAAGCTCCAACATCCTTTTAATAGAACGTACTCAACCTCTGTACCACAGATAGTTGTACATTTCTTTTAGAACTTGAATTATTTTGTGAGATTCATATGGGATTACGAATAATTTTAGATATATTACTCAACTAGTCAATCTATTACATATTTCTAACTTGTTTTACAGGTGAATGGAAATTATTTGAAAACGGACAGTTAGTAACAAATGGCACTGGAGTTCAGAGTGGTAGGCCTATTCCTGGCGACGGGACATTTGTGATCGGCCAAGATCAGGATAGTATAGGAGGAAATTTCAGCCCTCTAGAAGCTTTTCAGGGTAACATCTCAAGGTAAGAGAGCACTTTTCAGGGTAACATTACAAGGTAAGAGAGCACTTTTAACTTTCTCCGATTAGATTTTTTATGGTGCATGTAGCGCTAGGGACCATAAAATGAGTTAATTGTAATGAATAATATAAACATTTATTTTAAAATCTAAATATTTAAAGGTGCTGCTGAGTGACTGACTTCCTTTTGTTTATTAGTCCATAACTTGGGACAGCGTCAGATAGCTTTAGCAGTTTTGCCGTATATAAAAGATATATTAACTACAAGATAGGCCTAACCTATAAACCTTTTTTTTTTGGTAACACCAAAATTGTTAAAGACTAAGCGTGTACACAAATTGAATTTACTATCTAAGTCTTCTCCATTTGTACATGTATTTTCACTACTCGGCGCTAGATGTTAATTGGACATAAAACAAACAAAAAAAAAAAACTGGTATGAATTTTAAATGATAATCACTTGCCTAGATTTTTTACCAAAGTTGGGAAAGATTAAATACATTGTAACCTCACAATGGATTGTGGAAAATTGTAAAATATTTCGAATATAAGTATTTATTAAGCATAACTAGAAAATAAACTTATTCCAAGGATAAATCAAGGAAACGGTTATCTAGTATTTAGAAAGACAGGAGTAATGATTTGTTGTAAGCTGATTGAAGAAATACTCGCTGTGAAGACAAACAAAATAACAATTTATTAATGAAAAACACAAAATAATAAATTACAAGCTGGCTGGGTGTTTGGGTAGAGAAATGTTGCTATTTCGTTGTGGTTTTTAAAATTCAAAATAAATTATTATGAGAAAAGTAAATGAAAGAATACTTTGCTTAAATAAAGGAAAATAAAAATATATCTAACTATTCATGTGACTTCAGTTTTAGACCTGCTTGCTGTATATGTTGAAATACCAAACTTTAACTGCTGCTTGAACATGCACTCAAACAAAATACAAACAAAAGATAAAACGATAAAAAACCTTATAACCCGAACGCTTTCGAAAGGTGGATCTTCCTTCTTCAGCGGTAAACAACATAGATGACACACATAAGACATTTCCCATTACACAACACATAATGCGAGTCCGATCAATAGCTTAAAAGTAGCTCCCACATTACACAGGCTGATTGGCAGGATACAAAACTCACACAATCATTTATGAAAACTGGAAGCATTCTTGGGTCTACTTTTATCATACAGGTCAAAGTGAGGCAAGATCCAGAGAAATAAATCAGCAGGATCCTACCAATACAAATGTATATGTGCATATTACTATATTCAGCGACTTAAGTCCACACAGAATTCCACTGTGCCTTCTATACTGTATATTATATTTAATAAATGTACTATTGGCAATAACCAAGAACTCGCTGAAGGTTGAAAGATTCGATAATTCAGTAACTGATATACCTCAGTGCTGAATATTACCTTGGTACCCAAAGGAAGTCTACATGGTAATTACCTCATAAGACACTTGTTTCTAATACCTGTATGATACTGGATAAGATTTGTTTCCCATCCAGTTAACTGATCCAGCAAATACATTAGAAAATTAAATCACCAGCTTCCTGAGGTTTTTCTGTTGTCTGAGCTCAAATAACATACAGAATCCTTGATCACTGGCCCTAGATGTACTGGTAACCATACATTTGCACATGAGTGTAATGAAGCAGAAATAACACTAGCCATACTGCCAATTTCGGTCATTGCTCACCAATAGTCATTCCATCTTGTAAGTTTACTGTTTGTTCTCCATAATTACAAGCCATATTTGGAATAAATCTTGAAATTGGAAAGCAGCCTGCTTTTTAATGAAACAATGTGTATTAGGCATCATTTCAATCACAGCATTAACTGAAAATACAACTGAAATTTTATTAAAACACTAATTGTGTATTAAAGAGAAGTATAACACCACCATGTACATACACCTATGCACTCCATAGTTATTGTACTTATTTTGTTTGGTGTTATATATTTCCGAACAGAGCTATGAATGACAAAAACACGTCCACAGTTGCAAATATCTCTTTACCCTTCCTCTATACATGGATCAGGGCAGTTCTGTATCCAAATCAGCAGCAAAGATGGAGCAGCATGCCTTAAATTACCAAACTGTATACATAGTTAGGCAAGCATTTCTCCTCTCTTGTCTTTACATGTATAAAGATGTTTCTCCATTCACATAACCAACACAGATGAAGGATTACGATAAGAATATCTCTTTTGCTCAGGTGAATGCTATTCATATTGAACTGAGTCACCATATTGTGTCTGCAGGGTGCCATTTGCCACAGCTTTTGTAATGTGGGATTAACACAAGCAGGAGCCGACTTTCTAGTTACCAGCTCATTCCTTGTTGCTACTAGCACAGTGTCAATTAGAGTCATAATATCTATAATACCCATCTAGTGCACTATGAAATCATTATGAGGTCCCATACAATCTAATTGATCATAATATCTTCTACTTGGCTACCACCATCATGGAGTATGCTTCACATATAAATATCTTAACTCCTCTAAATATGCAGGTAAGTTTTCACGGCGATCACATTTACAGGCCTTAAATTCTGTTCAATCAATTAATGGCTCTATTTGTTAATGAGTCAGACATCAACACAATAATACTACAATGGCCTTCCAACTACAAAATTGGCTATGTTCCAGGTACTTCACATTATCTACTGCCAGACAACCTAAGCGGCAAATGCTGTGTCATTTGATTCTTCAATTCCAAATAACTACCTGGCAAAACCACTTAATGAAAAGAAATCTAAATCCTTTTTTCCCGAATCCCTAAAAGATGGAAGCAAGATCTGTTTCACCTCCCTACTCTCTGCCATCTATAGCAAGGCCAAATGTCCATCATTAGTATCATTCAGTTCAAATGACTGTGTAATCAGAGTCAAAATATTAAATGACAATTCTCTAGTGGCTGGAATTTGTGTATTTTGTTAAACATCCAACTTCCCCTTGAATTTGCTATAGCAACACTTCCTCAGTGCAAAAGTATCATTGGGTGAGATTGCTGGAATACAAGATTTTTGTTGTTGCATTGCACCAATAATTCTATCTTCATGAGAAGGCTTATCGATTATCAAAGGTAAATCAATCACGTGGCATGATGGTGAACACACCACTGGGAAACAGGCAGGACTGAATTGGTGATCACTGTTCATCTCTAGTTATATTTCAAGTGGTTTATCTAGCATAGAGCTTCTGGACTGCTAGATTCTGACCTATGTGGCTCAATACAGAGACTACCCCAGAGTCTCAGCATAACTGCAATTATTTACCCCTTTTTGGTGCCTTTCCTTAGATGTTCTTGGGCTTGGCCGTTCTGCATACAAATTACTGTAGTTCAGTAGTTATAGATAAACCAGGATGTGTTTCAGTCATCTCAGTGAGTGAAAAGAATGTGGAGCTCTGAAATTCTGGGTGAAGTGAATTTAATAGATTACTTCTTAGGATTAATTAGGGTCCACCGATATCGCCTTAAGATCAGTTTGGCCCTCCTTCTCTCTCTGTTATACACTTTATCAGATCGAAAGAGACATCTTTTGGACAGTGTCTTACAAGAAGCTCAAGAAGAAATAGATGAAAGGAATCAAAAACACAAATTAACTTCCACATTTGGTTGATGATCAAGGTAAGGTGTGGTATTCCAAGGATAACAAAGCTCAAAATTACCTGATCTTTGCAATAACAATATATTCATGAATACAGTATTTAGAAGAACATATGTAGCGATTTGGAATTAAAGACGCATGACTCTTCTGAAAACAGACAAAAATTATAATTTATTCATAATGATAATAAAGTTGGCTGATAATTTAAATGGAAGGTTATTGTTTTGTGATGTTTGAATTAAAAAATAGATAAACGAAATTATCATTAAAAGTAAATGAAAGGACACTAGAAACTGGATTACAAGTATCAGGGAGTGTATCTGTTCATTGTGATAGCTGTAGAGTAATTCCAAGGTAATGTAGGTCATAATAAAACTGTCCCATGAAACAGCATATAGCTTCTATGTCTGAATCCTACTAGCCAACATAACACTTAGTGTTGAATTGACACATAATCTCAACTGGATTTAGCATATTCTGATTTAGAACCGTTGAAAAATTGAAATATTTTAGAAACATACAGAATTTTTTAAAGCAAGTAAGATATGCAGTACTTATTATTATAATTTTATTGTATATACACACTTGAAATAAATGCTGCTTACCTCATTTTTCCATTTCATAAAGTGTTCTAAGGAGCAAAGTGCAATACGTTTGGAATATTATTCTGAAATGAAATGAATAAGCAAACTTGAAGATGATAAAATTTTATCTGTTAGAAACACTCCTTTAAATATGGAATTAAAATTCCTCTTTTTTCTATTGTATTATGAAAGTTAAAATTTATCCAGCTTGTTCAATTAACGTTTGTAAAAGTTTAAAAATGAACGAGTCGAAAGTATCATAAAAATATCATTAGAAACTTCACATGTTGTAATATTATAAGTTAGTATTTGTGACTGGATAGTACAATTTTGCATAGATAAAACTTGAAGCATGTAACATCTTTTATTGAATTTTGAACCTTCTAATCGTCCCTTGGTTTGTTTTTTTGGTCTCAAGCGAATAACGCAAAACTGGGTAGATATATATATTATTTACATTTACAACTTATTTTGATTAGAGTGATTAATATATGTCAGTAGTCTAGCATCATAAAACTTTCCATAAACAGAAATTAGTAATGTACGCTAGAGTGATAAATGTACTGGAATAAGGAATAGATAAACGATTATTTTCAATTACTGTATTGTTTGTTTGAAGTTATGCACAAAGCTACACAATGGGCTATCTGTGCTCTGCCCACAACAGTATCGAAACCGGTTTCTAGCGTTGTAAATCCGCAGACATACCGCTGTGCCAATGGGGGGCACAAATACTGTATTCTTGTACTCAACATTACCTAAATATAGTTTAAGAGAATATTGCATTTTGCAATTTCCATTTTGTATAAAGGTGTGTTCATGATTCATGCTAACAAATAAGGTTAGGTGACAAGGCCTTATAATCCCCTTTTCCATCACTGATGGTAGACTCTGAAGTCGATGTTGTCCTTCTCCTCTGTACATGCTTTCCAAAGTGTATCAACCATGCATAAACAACGAATTCTTAGTGAATTTTAGCAACCGGTAGATACAGGTTCTATCCAAAATATATGAAGTATACCGTGAATTCTAGTTAGTACTTAAATCCTGTGAACGAACTGGCATTGACATGAATGTGAGGCCATATGTATTATTTTAATTGAACAGTACCTTATTGGAATCCAGTCTCTATATAGATAATATTTCCTCACTTTACCGTTTTGACAGACAAGGTACAGAGTTTATCTTAGCAAATGCGTCAATTCTTGGGATGTGTAACTTACTATTATAGCTATAATATGGAACCATCATAAAAAATCTTGGAAAACAAACATTTTCATTCGTATTATTTTTGAATGTTATATCACTGGAAGGACAATAATAAACTGGCTGGACTTTTGTATAAACTTAAACACGTACATGCTTTGTCTAATGTGATACAAACATCCATTTGTAACATGAAAGATACAACTAGTATATCTCAAATTTGTTTATCTTTTTTTAGGGGGTAAGTATTTTGGAAGAAGCCTTTGAACATGGCTCTTGTGTCGCTTTTGAGGACCTAGATGTATGTGATTTATCTTGTTTACACATAAAAAAATTCGTAATTTAGCTGTAAAGGGCCGGTGTGATCTTAGGCTATTTTCCATGACAAATTATCTCCAGCATACGGTAAAGGTTGTTGGGAAACCTACTTTTTTTTCTGCCAGATGTATGCTTTCAATTGCTTTACCAACATGATTCAAATCTACAGACATCTTGAGATGCTAAAATTTCTGCAAGCTCTTCTAACCGCGGAATAAAACTTCACGTCGAAAAGCCCTGTAATGTAATCTTTTTATTCAAAGAGGGTCAATTTTAGGCGCAATATGCATTTGCACTTCAACTGAACTGCAGCGAGGGGACCGCGGCTTTTAATTTGTGTAATCATAGGTCACGGCGTTGGGCAGGGACCAGGTGATTGGATATGCAGGCTGTTACTAAAGTTCGTGAACAACCATTTCTATTTATTATGATCGTGTATGTTTGAACAAACACCCCTTGATTACCATTAAGTGTTTTATGGTGATTTCTGAAACTGTTTTGATTATTCGATGTGTACAGAATGCTCGAATTATAAGTAAATCAAAGTCTCTATAACATATACACCATCACCGATTAAACTTAAGGTGTGGGAGGGGCGAATCAGCAGAGACTGTGGAAGTGCTGTAAGCTCCTCCAGTGGGATCAAATTTCAGGCAGCAGAAACGGCTGGATTTATTATTATGCTAACTTAAAAATCACAGGCTTCCTTGTATATACAATGTGTGATCTCGCACCACAACATCAAAATTAAAACAAATGAACTGGCTCACATGTGCTTATCTGAGGGAGGAACCAATATTGTGGTTAAATGTTGCTTCTACTGTTGGAATTGACCATATGTTTTAGTAAGAATGAATTTTTAACATGTATTTCATGAGTATAAAACACGAGTTTTACTTTTCTAGGGTTAATGTTTGGAACAGGATACTGAAGGAAAGCGAAATACAACAACTGTGCAAGTTTGAAGACAATCTTCCTGGACGTGTGAAGGCATGGCCTGATTTCCTACAGAATGTCAACGGTGGTGTTCAATTACGCCTGGACGAAAGACCACAACTTCCACAATCATGAACTATTTCATCACTTTTTAAACATCTATAAACTACATCTTTCGAAGGTGTTTATCGGAATCAAAGCCGAGTTTTATAGAAACATTTTATTCTATAAATACAGGAACTGAAAAGATGAAACTATCTAAAAAGCATATACTCAATTATATAACACCTTCTATAACAAAACTTGCTAAAACTCTTCAACAAAAATTACAAGTAATAATAATTAGTCTTAATTACGAGTAACATAAATCGTCAGCTGGGTATCCTCGCTGTTCTTGGAAAGCATTGAGATGTATTGCATGCATGTATAAAAAAAATATTACAATATTTATATATATGAACAACTGCATACCAATGTATGAAATACTTCAAATATTTCACGTGTTTGAGTGTGAGGGATATAATTACATTTTAGTGAAATGGGAATTACTTAGTTGAAGAAAACATTTAAGGCTGTTTTCGAGCATTTACTTTATACTATTTTAAATTAATAACACACTAAACAGATATGATTCTGCTCGTGCAAATCAAATGGTTAATTATGCATTATATACTTTATATGAAGTTGATTTAAGGTGACAAATATTTATTCTAAATTAGAGTGTAAAAATGAAAACCTAAATTCAGAAGTGTAAGTACATAAAAAAGAAGAGAGATATAACAAGGACAATAACTCTCACTTTGAGTCCAAATATTTAATGTGTTTGTGTTATATTATTATTTTTATGCATTTGTAAAATGGACAAATCACGCTTTTATTCTGATAAATTGCGGGAATTCTAGTTATTTCACGACTATATAAACGACACACACACACACAAAAGAGATGAATGATCGTTATATAATGCTGTCATGTTTTAAGACAAAATTAATGACGATAATACTCACGTGTCTTTTCTATATTCAACCAAAAACAAAAATACAATAATATACATATAACTTGTTTAAAATTGTTTTCGGGAGGGCGCTTCAGTGTCCTCATCTACCCCCCCCCCCATATAATTTCATATTGATAGAATTATTGAAAATAGTATGTCGTTCTTTTCAGTATTAGTACCTTTAAGTATTTTTATT
>NW_013666935.1:260151-271010 GCF_000517525.1 Limulus polyphemus
CCAGCTAGTCTTAAGGTATATATATATACAGTAGTTATCTACGTTTTTGCGTATGGATGCACGGGGTATAAGAAAATTGCCATTTTTTATACGAAGGGGAGACAGCCCTTAAAAGTGTTAAGAAAGGTTTGAAATTATACCAAGGGAAGCATAATATCTCAGGTATCGAATATTCAGTACAGAAGACAGCTTCAGTCACATAATAAGTTTATCACTCCTAAACAGAAGCTCCTCTATAGTACAGAACAACATAACAAAACAGCTAAACATTGAACTGAAATACGACTAAGATGTGTGTCTGGAAATTTATACGATCATAAAAAATATTTGCTAACACAATATTTTCACCAAGAAAGCTAACAAAAAATACAGTTTAAAAACATTAAAATTTTGTATTCTTGTTTCATAATATATTTATATTTGATAAGTAAAATCAAAGTTACTTTATGTGTCAATCAGAAAAAGAGAGAATAAGGGATAAATTACACCTATATTATAGAATTTAGGATAATTATATTTTGTGCTCATTCCAAAGCTACACAATGGGCTATCTGTGCTCTGCCTACCACGGGTATCGAAACCCGGTTTCTAGCATTGTAAGTCCGCAGACATACCGCTGTGCCACTGGGGGGGGGGGAGGCATTCCAAGTGTATTTTGCTATTAAAATAACACAGTTGAGGTAGGTATAAAAGTAGTCAAGTAGATTATTGACATTTTATGAATTACTTTTGAGCCCATACATAATATTCAGAAGAAATTCGAAGCAAAAGTAACTGTTCTGTTAGACTAGAACTGATTATAATTATCTATGTATATAAACTACCCATTACTTAACTATCAAGCATTGGTTTGTTAGAATACAATAACGTAAGTTAAAGTTTCTTCATCAACAACAATTCATAGTGCACTACAGAATAAAACTTGGGTGATAAGTCGATAAACAACACAGTCGACTGGGATTCAAGTTTTAACGTGGAAACACAGTCTGTTAAGAGTTGATGACGTTCCTTTCTTAAATTCTTTAGTATAGACACAATAATAATTTTATGTACAGTATGTGTTTCCCAGTGGGTCAGCTGTATGTTTACGGATTTAGAACGTTAAACTCTGGCGTTCGATTCTCCACTGTGTACAGAGCGCAGATAATTTATTCTATGATTTTGCCCTATACTATACCAACAAACTTGTGTGGGAATCGATATGCAAGTTAATTGTGTAGAAAATATAAAAACTCCTTTTGTACATACACATACAAACAATAGCTTTATAAATAATTTTATCACTACGTACTATTAGAATACAAAAGTTAAATTAACAGCCTTAAATGGTGCCCGTTAATAATGCCACCAATAATAGTGTAAAGTCGAAAAAATTGTTAAATAAAATTTTAAGCATAAAGTTTTCTCTCTATTTGGGAAAAAAATGTTGCAACTTTTTCTCTTTGGCGTTTTTACTAGTAAACACGAACCCAGGGAAAGCTGACACCAACAGTCATGGATTCGTGTTTACTTCTGAGCTGGTATATAAATACATAAAATAGATAAAACAAAAAGCAATACTTGGACATTAATGCGTAAAATGGAACTGTGTTTAAAACAAAACTCGGTGAGCACATTAAATAGCATTAAATGTTTTTTATAACTTTTACCAATTTTTTAAGGTTGCACAAACTCATTTTATGGATGCACTTTTTAATATCATTAATTAAAAAGGGGATAAAAAGCAGATTGGACCAACATATTTATATGGTATATAAATATTCAACAATCGAAAATATCAACAAGTACAGATACAAATCGAATACATTTTACACACTTACTCATTCAATCTCGTGCGTGTAAGCTATTATTGTGAACTATGTTTTGATATTTTAACACAGTTTGTATTATTTATTAGAGGGACTTTTGCCATGATATAGTGATTAATGTGCGATACTTATAAATTGCCTGAGTGTCTAAATTTGACGCGATACATAGAATTATTTTGAGGCTTGAGAAATAACAAATATCCCACAACAAGAAGACACTGGCAAGTGCCTTAAAAAGAAGCTGCACGAGTGGCATATAAATAAATAGACTTTAAAGAACAAAGGAAATGACCTGGGTTGAAATGACCATGCAAAGAAGAAAGGGAAATGAGGTCGAAGAAAATATCTAAAGCCACTCAAATTCTGGGGCAATCAGGGAAGATGATGACTTCGTCCCTGTGGTAAATAGTGAGGGAGAAGACCAAGACAAAAGCAAGTGATGGCTTTCATAAGGGAGTAGGAGAAAAATACGTCTAAAACATATAAAAAGAGGTTGAACCACACCAAAGAGATGTTAGAGATGTAAAGTCTGGGACAGTATACCAAATGAATGGAAATAAAAAGTGAAGAAAATGCCCATAGTGGAACAAATCCATTGAAAACATCAGAAGATGGAGTGTGAAGAGTCCTGGCCAAGGTGAGATAGTTGATCTACTACCAGGGCCTGAACTATCAGGACATCATAGACTGACAATTAAATGTGACATTCATGGGCCCAAAAGAGAAACTTCAGATCCAGAAAAACAAGGGAGGTGTCTGAAGGGATAATGATAAGAAGACCAGGCAGAGGAGACAGAAGATGGCAAGCTTGTGGAGTAGCAAACAGCTTTAGGATGTAGAAACATAGAATCCTCTCTTTAGAGACCAGATGCAGCAAATGAATCAGGTACCAGAACAGCACCCCACTACAAAGACAGTGAAACACTGTGGCCATAGGATTGATTGTTGCGAAGTGCAAAGCCAACACAAAGTGCCACCCACTATGCACACCACAAATATAGAAACCAATATGGAAGGAGAAAGAGCTCACAAACTGACTTCCAAGCCTTGGAAGGCTCCAAACAAATATAAGTCTAGGTAAAGTGGGGGAAGAAAGAATTTCAGGAGTGAAATTGGATCGATTCAGCAATCATGACTGGAGATACCTGCAATCACAGGCCAAAAACCACTGAAAAGAACATGTAAGAGCACACCCAAGAGGAATGAGGAATTCCAGAGAAAATACTTCAAAAAAGAATTGTGTAGAAAATGAAGGAGATGTGAGAGCCCTGGTATCAAAAGCTCCATGCCACAAAGATAAGGTGGACTGAACCCACCCCTCACACAAAGCTGGAGAGACTCCAACAGAATGAAATAGAGGGTGGGAGTGAGAATGAAATGGAACGCTAAACCAGTCACCCGAAATAAGATGACTCCTGAAGAAGAACTGATGTTGCAACAAAGGGAACTACACTGGAAGTGGCGAGTAGAATATGTTATAATATGTCAAACACACTACATCTGCCATATCCAGTGCCACTGAGGCCTTTTGACCAATAGCACGGCTCATCAGGCTGGCGGGGATACAACAGACAGAGTATAGCAAAGCACTAAAGCTATCTGATATCATCACTAATTTTGAACAAATGGCCAAAGGCAAAGTAGCCAGTGAGCAGCATCCTGCCACACACCATCGTCACATGGGATTGACTGTCACTCTTATAAAGTACTACAGCTTAAAGTACAGGAAATCTTCTGTGGTATCATACAGATTCGAATCTGGCTCACCAATATTTTAAAATCCAGTGCTCGACGATTAGGGCCAACCTGCACCCTCTCAGCAAGTTAAATGTAATCTCTATTCAGAAGTTAGGTCTATTATTAGCTATGTGAAACTTGTACAAGTTATACTTGCAGTCATAGAAATAAAACACTTTCATTGCTATTAAGTGGCCTGGACTTTGCATTCTTATTCTTACCAAATATTACAAAAGAACCCACCCAGCAAATGAAACTGTTGCAAAACTCTATTAACATAATAGTAGCCAGGGCCAATGCAACGTTTTGCCACCCTGTGCAAATTCTGACTGTGTCACCCACCCCCTAACCTTGCTTGTTTGTCATTATATGAATTATGCCATGCAAGAACCTGCTGCCCTGCGCAAATGCACAAGCTGCACCTCCAGTTATGCCAGTTGATAGTAGCAAGACACTGATAATGACATTTTTTTCATAACACTATATGTAATTAGGGCTTAAATTTAATGTCAGACTTGTTTGTGCTCTCAATTTTCTGCACTGGTTCAGTTTCAAAAAATTGTAAACCTCATGGATTGGCAATGGCTGAAAAAGCTCAGATTCTGACAATTAAACCAAATTCACAAAAATAAAATTACAAAAAATTGTATTTATTTTTTTGATAAAATAATTTTTTCATACACTTATCTTTATTGAATTTAATGATGAACTAAGTGCTATGTATGTTGCATTATTACCAAAGCAAATTAAATTAAATTTTTTTCATGTATTTATAAAATAAATTTTCTTTCAAAAATAATTAGTAGTGTCAGTGTTAAGAAGAATGAAAGAAAAGAATAAAATTTCCATTTTCATATAATAAATGTTAAATGATAGCAACCTACTAAATACAATTTTTATGTATGTATATATTACTATCCAGAGTTTCTCTGTTTAATTTTTTACACAATTTCTAAAGTTTATGTGATTTTAAAAAATTTATCCAAATCATCACAGAAAAGTTAGATAATGGTAGAGGTGTGCACAACTATCATGAGATCAGCTAAGATATACGACCATTAATATCTACATGTAATAAGCATAATTCTTTTCCATTTGTTTTCCTATTATTATTATCTTTTAAATTGTTTCTTCTTCTGCATATTGCTTTCTAAGATATTATTACATTTTTTTGGTATTGAGTGTTTTTTTCTTCGTTATCTGAATTCCTTTAAATACATTGTGTATTTGTACAAAACTGGAAAGTGAACATGTATAATTTTTTACCCCTTTCTGGAAATAAATATTATATTTAAAATAATACAGTCTCAGAAAACTTTACATCGTCATTACAGCTACAATACATTTTCCTGCATAATATCTCAAAAATAGCTTTTATCATATCTATTTACTAGGAACTTTTGAATTATATAAAATTTACTTTAAAAGCAATTAAATACATATGTGAAAACGATAAACTAGATGAAAAAATTTAAGCACATTTGATGTAATATACAAGGCTTAATTAATGGTCAAAAAGGAGCATAGATTTGCTGATGAGGAAATGCAGATAGGTACATATGTTGCAATATACATGCACTACAGTCAAAACAAAGCATACAAAATACAGATTATACACGCACACAGGTACAGGAAATGTATATTATATGCAATATATGTAATTGACTACACTCTACAATGTTTTCTGCATACAAGGCATAACTACTAATTACATGTATCTGCACATCAACTGAGCAGTCACTGTACATACTGTCAGATCAGTAAGAGATAATAGCAATCTTGAAATAATATTTAACAAAACCAAATCATAGCCAAGGGAATGGGCTTGGAGAAATATGCAAGGAAAGAAGACCCTGTTGAGCTTGAAGTAAAGTGCACTATATAAGCAAAATAATTTTTCAATATAATATTGCAACTTATGATGGTAAGCAAGGTACTAAATGTGGTTGTAGTTTACACATATCATTGGTGTTGTAAAATACTTTCAAAGTGTGGAAACTAACCTGAATATTAAAAAACTGGCAATTATGGTACTTTAAGGTAAAAATACTATATTAAATCATTCATTGAATCAAAATGTTATTCACCCAATAATAGTACAGATACCAGTAATTGCAAAATATTATTGTGCTTTAATTTTGATTTTTCTTATGTCACACAATTAATGAAGAAATAAGTTACATAATATATGGGTAAATACAGGAAATGAACAAAAAATAAATAAATTCATTATGTGTACCTTATTTTGAAAATAAATAAATAATGAAATGATTTTTGCTCATTTCCTGTAGGCACTTTACCCATATCTTATATAACTTATTCTCTCATTAATGGTGGCATAAGAAAAATTAGAATCAAAGTATACAAACTATATCTCTTTCAAAAATAATACTGAGAGGAAAAGAGTTACTGAAGAGTTTAAAGAAATAATACACATCTTTCCTTTTACTGGATTAAAAAATTTTCATTATATTAAAAAATTTCATAAACTGAAAGAAAATAGTTTGTCCTTGATGTAATACTAAGTAACAATGACTACTTATATGATTGAGAGAATCAAAGCAACTGCACGTATTTCTGATCAAAAACTGTGTTCAGATGTTTACGGTACTCAGCCCATTAGGCTTAACTCTAATATAAAGTTTCGTTATATCTTTAAATATAGTTCTTTCGGTGTTTCAAAAACAAAGTTTTATTTTTGAAAATGAGGTTGTTTACTATCTGTACTTCCTGATTTGTCCTAATATTTTTATATATTAAAAATATAGTTTATAAGGCTAATTGACAAATATTTTGCAAATAATTTCTAATCTTGTTTTCCTAGTTTTGCTCACAATAGTTTAGCAGTTGGTGACTCCTTGGACAAATATTTCTCATTAGTGCACTATTTTGCAACTTATCTAAATCATTTTGATGTTAACCAATTAACACAGCAAGAACTACAACAGATTGTTCTAGTGGGTAATTCAGTAATTAGCAAGTAAAATAAATAAATTTAAGATAGGACAAATAGTATAATAATCTTGTTGTTATGGCTTGAAGATCACATCATGCAAGTACTTAAGAATAGTTTGAAAACAAAAATTTGATTTTTCATAACATTTTGGTTATAATAATTGTAAACTACTAAAACTTTCACTTGCACAAAGAAGCAAACATTTTAAAATTTCTCCATAAACTGATTTTTTTGGATAACAATAAACTGACAAATCAAAGCATTTATCAAATACCAACCACTATCAGTAATAATTTAACAACTACCAATCACTACCAGTAATAATCTAATAACTGTCAAACACTAAACAGCAATAATCTTTCAAATAATCACCAATAAAATATATTCAAGCTGACATGTTTATATATTACCAGGCACAAATAGACAAGAAACCTAGTAATTTACAAAATGACTAAATTTAATTATCATCTAGGTAAACAAAAACTTTATATAGTTAATAGTATATATAACTATAAACCTAACATATATGTGGAATTTGTGTCTTGCATATCACTCTGCACTCAAACACAATTAATATACATATTTCCCATTACTGTGCATAGTGATATGGAGTGTTTGAATGTCAAATATTTTAACTCATAACAGAACAGATGATAGATTGATACATTTCTACCTGTGATAGTCCTTCATTGTATAAATCATATTTTTCTAATTAGTATTCTTTTCATCCTTTTTTGTGTGAAACTATGCACGACTTAGTTGTCTTCTATTATAACACTTCCTCAATCAATTTCATAAAGCATTACTTTTAACACTTTCTGTTGCATATTCTGTATATCTCATCATTACAAAACTTTATAATAAAAAAAATTATAAATTCCATTTTCATAATATATGACTAACTCATTCATGCATGTTTTATATTCAGTAATTTCTACAGTAATATATATATATATATATATTTATACATAACGTAATGCTCTGAAACCAAATGTCACACCAACTTGTGTCATATTTACAATCTAATCAAGATATTTATTAAGAAGTATTATAATTTTAAAGCAAAAGAATTTATTAAAGTCCCTATATTCATGCTTAACCTTTAAGAATTTTTGAAATATAAAAGTCCACAGTGATCTAAGTTAAATATTTTGTCATGATTTCTTGCTCTTTTTTTCTTCAAGGTACCTAAATACTACATTTGGTACTGCAAACAAAATTAATTTCATAAACATTAAGGATTTTATTAGTTTTTTTGTAGTCTTGGTGGTTGAAATTATATTAACTGTATTCAGATATTTATCCATCCCCAAAATATATAACAACTTAGTTTTGAAGGGTTTTGCTACAACACTGTAAACCAGTTAGCACAAGAAATCACCATTATCCCTTAATTATATAATCCCTCTTTCAGTGAAAACATAACTCTCAATTAAAAACCTCTTACACCAATAAGAACAAAATGGCTAGATCTAAAATACCTATCCAAAAAAAAAAACTAACTTCAGCTGTACAACACACCAAAGAATGTGACCTCTCCAATATGTCACAGGGCTACCTCCTATATGTTTCACTGTAATGTCACAGATACATCAAAAGTGAAGACTCTCAAAAATGTTACAACTACCTGTCATTGTGACATCACATATTAACCTTGGAAAGACTTAATTGAAACTTGTCTTAATTTAAAAAAAATATTGGTTTAAATATTCGTTTCTATTTCTCAATAAAAACACACATCATTGAGTAAATGAATTTGTTTCATCTATAATAGTACATTGAAAAGTAATGAAATACTGAAAGATTATTTGTCAAAGATTGCATAAAAGCACAGTAATCAACAGCTACTCAAAATACTAGTGACAGTAGGTCAGTACAAACATGCAAAATAAACTTAATAAGTCAGATAAATGCATGCACTCTTAAAAGTTAAAAGTCTCTGAGAATTATCACAGCATCAGTATAAAAATGGTCTGCATAATGATCCCTTGACACAAGATCTCATAAAGGACAATAATCGATATGATATTATTTTGTTATCAATATATTATAGGAATTTGCTGACTAGCGACATTGCAGAGTGCAATTGATTCATTATGCCCATGTATAAGAAGTTTTGAAATTATTAAATCTGCAAATGGTCAAACAGCTCTAATTGAATGTTTCTATGACATTACATAAAGTATTTATCATACCAAAACTGGTTTACAAAGTTTGAATGTTGAAAGAAGACAATTTTATTCTTATACCTTTCAGTTAGAAAAACCAGCATGCATCAGATCAGGAAAGAGAAGTCGCTCTGTAATGTATATAGCTTGTGCTGCCACCTAGTGAGCGTTACATATGACGTCTCAGTTATATCTTCAAAACGTCTCCAAGAAAACGTAGTACCTGTGACCACTCACAAATGTAAATGTCATGTTATGAAAACGACATAACACAAGCACCAAATTGTGACAATAGACTGATGACACTAATAAGTGTCATCTTTGGTGGGAAAATAGCCTATACTTCAAATCTACCATCATCCTAAACAGCAAATACCTTCAAACTCTGAAATTACTAATATGAATATTTATCCATCCAATAACGATATAGAATATCATTTATCTTCCTGTCTTCCTAACAAAATTAATTACCTTACGAATGCTGTAATACATGCATACCACAGTACCCAAAAACATCATTAATTTCTCAAACATGACTCTGATGCTGAAACCAGTCTTCCCAGTAAAGGGCTAAATTCTGTCCCATCAATAACTTTGTTAATGAAGCTAAATTTACTTCTGAACTACACAAATTATTATGAAAATTCAGACTTTGTGAATTCTTCATAAAAAAAGTGTCACCAACTGTTTGTTTGTGTAAAGTTAAGCACAAAGCTACACAATGGGTTATCTGTGCTCTGCCCATCACATGTATCGAAATCCGGTTTCTAGCGTTGTAAGTCTACAGACATACTGCTGTGCCAGTGGGAGAATCACCAACAGCCAACCACGTTTTATAAACTTACATTAAAGTCACTGAGAATTACTGAACTCCTCTTACCATATTAACAATAATCTCAACCCTAAAGAAAGTATCACATTTAAAGTCAAATTTTTACAATTATTAGGAAACCTGCTGAAAAATGTCATACTTTATATAAAAAAAAAAGGACTACATCACAGGAGATTAGTAACAACTCAGTAACACAGTTTTTCTTTTGTATCCACTTATGATCCAACTATTGAATTCGCAGAACATTAATGATAAACTAAACAGCTCCTTCAGACCACCCCAGCTGATTAGAAATACAGTACTTTTGAATACTTAATGCCCAAATAAACCTGCCTCAGGAGATTTTATCAAATCCTAAAATTCATAAACCCAACAATTCATGGTCTACTGCCTCCTAACAACCTTCTTTGCACTATGGACATTTCATCCCTGTACACTAATAATCGTTAAATGTTTTCAAACCCAGAACTAAATAAAGTAATTGACTTAGCCACACTTGTTCCAACCATAAATCATTTTGAAATCAGCAAAAAACACTACATTCAAATTAATGGCACTGGTACAGGCACTAAAATGGCCTCCAGCTTTGCCAAATTCTTTGTGGATGAGATTAATAATAAATTCCTGAAAAATGTTTTGTTAAACCACACTTCTAGAAATGATACATTGATGTTTCTCATTTGAATTGTCAATGTTCAATCCCTCAAAGACTTTTTTCATATGCAAATTATTTCTAACAGCTAAAAACTTTGCACTTGAATATTCTCCATTACAAATACATTTTCTTGATGTCATTGTATCCTCAAAAGATGACTTTCTACATACTTACTTGTAAAAAAAAAAAACTGTACAAATGAAATATATATAGTCAATTAAGCCCTTTCCATTAGAGATATGCACAAACACTAGTGATTACGAAAGAGACATTAAAAATATCTATGAAAGAAAGAGGTTATAAAGCTTCTGAAAGAGGAAAACAAACTGAAAGACTGACAAAATCTTATATGTTCTTGCCCTTTACCAGTCTGACCCAAAGAAACTTAATATATTGTCCAAAACTCAAAAATGATTCAGTTCAGTGAATGTGTAAAGCATCTAAATTTTTTCTGAAATTTCTGTTGCTTCCTTCCAAAAGAAAAAAAAATCTTAGAAATATCTATGTTCAAAGTAAAGTCAATTATAAAGCCATGCCATAGAATCATATATATAATGCTTATTTCCTTGTAATCAAGTTCCATGTAAGATTTGTAAGTTTACAAAACTAGCAGTACTTTCTCAGACTAACATGAAAAAAAATCCACTACAGCATAACCAAGCTTTTGTATCAAACTCAGAAACACAATAGTTATCATATACAG
>NW_013666935.1:271033-295657 GCF_000517525.1 Limulus polyphemus
GATGGAGGAAGGGGGGGGGGCGTTTCTGGCCCCTCCTTTTTTTAATATCTAATATTTTTACATGCTGCTAGTTAGAGAACCTGTTGTTAAAATATTTGAATCCCACCACTGTGTATAATGCTTATTTCCTTGTAATCAAGTTCCATGTAAGATTTGTAAGTTTACAAAACTAGCAGTACTTTCTCAGACTAACATGAAAAAAATCCACTACAGCATAACCAAGCTTTTGTATCAAACTCAGAAACACAATAGTTATCATATACAGTTAAAAAATGCATGTATATATTGGATAAACAAAGCTTATCCTTAAAGAGTGGTTTAATAACAACAATAAATCCTGTGCCAAGACAAAAAAAAATCCTTTCTGTTGCTCTATACTTAAATCAGCCTGACTTCTCCATCAATGACATCATTCTCATTGGTATTGAAACCTGGTTTAAATCGAAGCTCAATAGAGGAATAAAAGAGGTCTACTGGACCATTATTTTGAATATTGTCACTCATTATCACACAAGCCTTGACCAAGGTGTTAATAATCGTTGTCTTTTAACTCAAAGTATTTCTGGAAAATCTTAGAAACAAATTTCTTTTTTTTTCTTCCTTTAATAATTTTTAATTATTATGATTTAATTTAAATTAATTTTATCTCTATACTATAATTTTTTTAAATATCTTCTATTTTTATGTTCTCATTTATAGATGTATTATTATTATTATTATTATTCGATTTAACCTCTTAAATCTTTGATTAATATTTCCTTTTCCAGTTCTTTTATCATTAAGTGATCTTATCAATAAATCTCAAAATTGTTCTGGACATTTCTTGCACAAACATATTTTTCTAAGCCATTTATATTTCATAACTATTCACTTTTTTCTTCCCCATGGCAAGTCTGAAAGTTTAATATGATGCTACAAATTGGATTTTGATACTGTGGTGGGCAGAGCACAGATAACTCATTATGTAGCTTTGTACTTACCAAAAACAAATTCTTCCCTATCACCTACACATTATACACAATGCTATTTCACAAGTTAGGTCATATTCTTAGAAACATGTTACATATCTCACTTCCAGTACAATGACTGCATAACTGATCAACATACTTAACAATGATCATTTACCATTTATTCATCATGAGGAAATGTCCACTGTCCAAAAGCAATCAAGTTAATGGTTTTCTTTTCTAATTCTATAGTTTTGAAGAGATGAATTAAAGTTTTTTAGGCCACACTACATTCTGTTACGATTACTAAGTAACTGAAATATCAAACAAGAACTATTAGGTTAGTTTTGTGACACAACTGGTGACAAATATATATAGTTTGTCATAATACTAAGTGCAGTTGTAGTGATTTTGGAATATTGATGAAACTAAAAATATATGGTTAATCCTCAATTTCAAAGTTTTCCTAGTCTATCAGTTACTGAGACTGGTGAAATAATTTTTACTTTAACACTTTCATGACATCATGAGTTACTGGTGGTACATTTGCATGTTTTTTGTTGGATGTTGTGTGCCACCCACGGTACACAGCACCCATAAGATATAACTGCACCTCATGTCTCCAAAGTCCTATATGAAGGAATTTATTTTGTATGGATGGCTATAATGAAGCCATTCCTTCCATCATGTACCACTGGTGGAGTATGAATGCCATGTTAAAAGGACTATTGAAATAAAACATGATTAAATCACTTTTTATTATAACATTACATCTAGATACTAGCATTAAATTTTTTCATTGTGAGTAAATGAAGCAAAAAAAAACAAACTAACTGAGACTTCTTTCATAAATAAAAAATTGTTATGAAAACTGTAATATAATATGGATAGAAATGAAATGAAAGAAAATTTTGATAGTGACAAAGTGGAGCAAAAAACTAATTACACATTGTTTTTTAGAAAGTCTTTTATAAATGTTTTAATTTATTCGAATTTTCATTTATGTTGGTCATTGAAACACTCCAAAGCACATTGTAAGTTTTCCATCACAATCCTTGAACTATTATCATCCACAGTAGGGATTATTTCATGTCCCTTTTTAACGATCGTAAAATTGTGAAATATTCATAATTCTTCTAAAAAACAGCAAAATTACTCAGAGAAAAATATTAAATATTATTATCAATGGATTATTATTATTATTATTTAAATCATAGTGTGCACCATCAATGGTGCATTCAAGAGAAAGCTGTCGATGGAATCATTCTGTCATAAAACATAATATAAAGCCATAAAATTAGCAGTACCTGAGATAGAGTTTACAATGAGGCTTTAAGTTTCTAGTGCATAATTAGGGAAATCACTTATGCCACGAAAATGTTAATAAGCTTTCCTCATTTTCACTCTAGTAGTATTTGGTAATTTCAACATGAACAGCACCTTAAACCATACATAAGCTAAGAGACCAGGTCACAGGTTATTTTAGAACTTCTGACCAAAGGGAGTGCAAACAATCAGCAAAACTTGCATCTATTATGCTGCTAATTGTACCACATAGCAAGAGTTTTACACTTATAACATCTTAGTTGAAAGTGTGAAATATGTTCAACATTGATATCATGGATCGAACCTTTCATCCTAGTTTCCTTAGTTATAATGGTATAATATTGGAATAAATTGTTCTCTGTTCTGATGTAACACATTTTCAGAACAAGTCTGAACAAATCAGATTCTTATCTTTACAAATTTCTCTTAACCACTCAGAATTCCAATGGCAAGTGACAGATATAAGTAACCTATTTCTTTTTCGACAAATGCAAAAATAGAGCTAAAAAACAAGATTAGAATTAATACAGCATTAATTGTGAGTTTATCTTTGTTTGCTTTCCATCCAACTCCAAATTATGACACTAAAAACTAAAGGTTCATTGTTATACTTGCCATAACTTTCATCATTCTCTGGTTCGTGTATCAATTCTGTTCCAGCAGGATATTTATCTCATGTCTTGGGTATAAATGCTGTAGCAAAAATATACAAGATATTGAAATTGAATACACTGGCAGTTTAGTTTATTATACAGGTTGAAATATAAATGACATATAATTTGAACTAAATTAACAGAATAAATAAATATAACTTAAAGAAACATTATTTCTTTCCTTTTAGAAAATATTCATTTATAGATACTAATTTATGCAGAATAACTTTTAGTCCTTTAAAGATACAACATGTACCACTTTAAGGCAGCCACTTCCCACACTTCGTTTTGAAGCAAAGCTCAACATTCACTTTTGAAATGACAGGAAAACAGATATGAATAATGTACGTGCAGGATATTCTACATTAAATTGTTACGAATTAATCACACTATCATTCACATTTCAAAATGTGAAATAAATTAAAGAATAAAAATGTAGATTTTCTGTACATTATTGTGAAGTTGCTCTTAGCATAACTGAAACTTGAAAAATTACTTTTTGCAGTGGGCGGTATAAGTAGCTCAGAGCTTTGGCTATACTTGTCAAACCTACTTTTCACATTGCAGGTCAGTACCATATGTAAAATAACTATCCTTTGTAATACATTATCTTATATTTTGACAAACATGTCAGTTAACTATAGCAGTGACTATCAGATTAACTTGATTTTGAAAATGGGAAACTCTTTCATGTGATAAGATTATACACAGTACCATCAAATTTGTTCATATAAACTCCTAAAAATATTTTACTTATTACAAAATTCCCTCATCTTTTTTAACATGTTGAAGGTAAAAACGCATTTTTCTTGCCTCCATGCTAGTTCCTTAGTCTGTGTACCTGAGATAAATATACATTGGTAGTGTTATAAATAACTGAAGACTCACTTTTTAGAAATTCAGAATAAAATAACTTAATTTTCATAATTTCGTATTCCATTGAAAATTACAAGTCATATTTTATATATATTGCAAACCATGGTGTCTGAGCATACATCCATCTCTTGTTTAAGGCAGCCACTTCCCACACTGCGTTTTGAAGCAAAGCTCAACATTTACTTTTGAAATGACAGGAAAACAGACGTGAATAATGTTCGTGCAGGATATTCTACATTAAATTGTTACGAATTAATCACACTATCATTCACATTTCAAAATGTGAAATAAATTAAAGAATAAAAATGTAGATTCTCTGTACATTATTGTGAAGTTGCTCTTAGCATAACTGAAATCTTGAAAAATTACTTTTCGCAGTGGGCGGTATAAGTAGCTCAGAGCTTTGGCCCTTAGTAAAACCAAGAGTGCAACACAATTAATTTTTTCAAAATCCATGAAATAATTTAAACTGATAAATTAACTTAAACTTTTCCCACACTGGGGATTGGTACTTTTGCTCGTAAAGCAATAAAATCAAACTTGATAAAAACATATAAACAATATTTTTGCATTTTATCAAAGTGAAAAAATTAGAAACAAACATTAAAATTAATTTTTACAGTTAAGTTTACATTCCTTGGAATAATGTCATTATAGTAATTTTTCAGGCATAGACATTCCTTCCATCAGCTTATCTTTTCTTTTAGTTTCCTTTGGCTTTTACAACGTATAATCACATTATCCACATATATCATGGTTCATGTTCATGTATCTCTTCCAATAATGTATCAAGCACAACAATGAATAAGTAGGGACTCAAAGCAGATCTTTCATGCACTCCCACTGCTATTAGAAAGTCCTTTGAGTCACCAGCAGGTGTTTGAATGTATGCTTGACAATCTTTACACACGTCAATAATGAGTCTGATATATTTTTTTGAAATTCTTTTATCTCAAAGTACCCTAAGTACCTTTCCTTGATATTCTATGGTACACCTTTTCCAAATCCAAAAATACTATATAAATCATCTTCCTCTTTTTTTGGTATTTTTCAATCAGAATCCTCATAGCAATTATCACATCCATTGTTAAGCATCCAGGTATAAATCCAAATTGATTCTGTGAGATTGAGCTTTCTTGTCAGATTCTTTTACTTATTACCCATTTCACATAATTCCATTATGTGACTCATCAATCTTATTCCTCAGTAATTCTCACACCTTTGGATGTTGCCTTTATTTTAAGTACATGCAATTGTACTTTTCCTCCATGCACATATCATTTGTTATTATTAGGCTAAATAAACATGTCAAACATTTCACTCCTTGATGACCCAATGCCTTCAATGTCAATGGTTGATATTCCATTTCAACCAACCATCTTTCCTGTCTTCATTTTTTCCTATTTCTGCTTTTACTTCCCTTTCAGCAATTTGCTGTATAAATCTCAAATATTTTGTTCCTGAGAACTTTGCTGCCTTGGATATCGTTATTGAGTAATTGACTGATATATTCAGCCCATCTCTCCTTTATCCATCCTTCATCACATAACAGTTGTCCATTTATGTCCTTGATGATTTTAATTTTAGTAATTTCCTTTATTATTCTATCTCTAGCTTTTGCTACCCTGCAGACCATCTTCCAGTTTGTCACAGATCTCCTTTTGCCATTGAGCCTTTTCCCTCATGCATGTATGTTTATGTATGAAGTACATAAACTAGAAACCACCATTTAGTATCCTTTGTAAAAAAGGTCCAGTATAAAATATAGTAATAATAATAACAATCTAAAACCATTATTTATTTAATATCTTCCAAATGATGCATTTTGTTTAAATAGATTCTAATAAAATTAGTTATAAGAATATGAGAACTTACATCAGTTATGTTTCTGAAAACTGAGGCACATAACATTTAGATGTTGTATTGTTGTAGGTAATTATACTGATGTGATACATGAATGAATATACCATGTGTTTCTATGTTCTTGTAATATTATAGTATTTTTTCAAACTTATTCTTTGTTCTGTATGAGTGCAGGTTTCATATAAAACATGGTTGAGAAATCCATTAAATTTATTTTGTGATAGCTGCCTTTATTACTTTGTTCTCAAATGGATAATACTTGCCGTACCTGAGGAAAAATATTGCTGCAAAACTGCATATTGTGCAAAGATGTCAACAGTAGTGTTCTTCAATGGTTGATTAGATGATATCTAGAAGTTATGGCCTCACCAATGATAAAATGAAAATGACCAGTCACATGGGTAATGCTAGTTGTTCTGGGTAAAGATGAAATTTCTTATGAACTAAGGAACATTGGATTTAGACAGTCAGGAAAACGACCTTGAAGAAGAAACAGTGAAGAAAAACAGTCCTATGTAAGGAAAAGCAAGTACGCATTTTGTGGAATAAAGATGACTTATTTTTTATTTCACTTTGTGTCCAGTCTCATTAGTTCCTTTAACATTACAACTCAGACACCTTCATCTAATCTTCACTTGTTAAGTATACCTATCCAGCAGCTAGAAAGTTAGCTCAGTTTTATCTAAATATACCACACTGATATCTAACATCAAATATAGTCCACATTTTATTAATTATATATTTTAAAGCATTAAAATATCTTTTTTTTTATTGTTAGAGTTATTATTCACTTTTATAAAAAGTATATAAGTTTTTTTATTGGTCTGTGAGTAACATGACTCTTCTACTTTCAAGTACAAAATATAGTTCCTTGATGCACAGTTTATTATGAAGCAGAATATATGATAATAGCTTTATAAAAAGTGGGCTACAGTCAAAGATAAATTTCTGCAAAAATGAAAGTATCAAAAACTGAAGTTCAAAAACATAATCAAAAGATACAATGGAACTGATACCAGAAAACTACCTAAACTTTCCAGGCTAGATGTTAAATGCCTTAAGCTTACTTTGTTCAGACACACACATAAATCTAGCAGCTGCTTGTTGCAGAAGTTCAAGAAACCACTGGAGTAAAAGTTTATCTTCCCAAACTGTAATGAAAACTGTGTCAAGAAGGGCTGAAATGGTGCATTGCAGCAAGAAAACCTTTGTTCTAAAAGAGTATCACATAGAAGATGCTTAGGTTTGCAAAAAACAAAAAATTGGACAACCCTTATGTGGAGAAGGATACTTTGATCTCACAAGTCAAAGTTTGAGACCTTTGAAGCCAAAATATAACTGTAAATTTATCACAGAAGTAGTGAGAAATTAAAGAAAAATTGTTTGCAGCTTTCAGTTAAGCATGGTGGAAGTAGCATCATAGTATGGGATTGTTTAACTACAAATGGTATTGGTGATAGCTACCATATTAATGGATTCTACTGGATATAAGCAAATATCTAATATCTATTCACCATGTTGTTCCTTCTAATCATCAGTTAGTGAAAGAATTTTCATTTTCAACATGGTAATAATCCCAAGCTTAAAGTGAATGCAATAAACTAATATCTGTATAGAAACAAAGCAAATGTAACCTTTGTATTCTTACTGTTACTTCTGCAGAGTGCAGAACTCAATACTGTTAAGTGTGTGTAAAACTATCTTGATCACGAAAAACAGAGGCAGCTGAAATCAAAGGAGGAACTCTCGACAGTACTTCAGTATTCCTGGAATTGAATTCCTATTGACTATCTCCAAATACTTGAAGAAAGCATTCCTTATTGGTTTCAGGCAATGAATTCAGCTAAGGATGGTCATACAACATATTAGAAAAACTGAATTAATTCTGTGTTCATTTGTTTTGACTTCAAATGCTATGAATCTGCAAAATACCAATATATACATATGTATATGCATTGACTGTTTGGAGGTATGGAGCCAAACTTTGTGAAAAAGTAGAAGACAGGATGAAATTAAACTGGTACAGGTAAATAAAGGTCAAGGATTACCAAGAAAAGTAACAATCACCTATGGTAAGCTAATCGGTTTATAGTTAAACACTGTCTGACTGGCCTAAATTCATGGTGTGTAATAACATTTTCAGTTCTTTTCTATCTAATATAAAAAAATAGACACAAGTATGAAAATAATGACTGAAAATGCAATAGAGCTGTATGAATCTAAATAGCAAGTTGTACAGTCATCTAGAGTTGAAGATAAAGATTCTTATCATACATTACATTGCAAGAAAAACTATGTATCTTATCAGATGTTAGAAGACATAAATTTGTATATCATACAATGCTTATGCTGACGATTCATGATTCTTTCATAGCATACTTCATGTGTTAAAAAATCAATGGCTTGGATGTTAAATATGCTAAATAAATCATACAAGTTGGTAGTGGTTTCTTCTTAACCAAAGTATCCAAACTTTTTCATCATGGCCTTACCTGCAACTTGTCACTTCTTCTACCATTGCATTGTCTTTAAATGCCAGCTGAGTTCAACTGAGTTAGGAACAGCAGAGCAGACAATCTCATATAAATCTGGACAGTATGTGAACAAAAATATATTATTCATCTGATTAATAAACAAATCAAAAGAAATTTACTTTCCTTTTAAGCACAATAACTAAACAAAATAAAGACAATTGTATATTTCACAAATATTTCATTAGTTATTATAATAGTTTTGCCCACAATGGCTTCAAAATAATTGTGAAATGTACAACTGTCTTAGTTTTTCTTAATTATGTAATGATCGAGTTTCTCTAAGTCCCAATTGTTTCAAGTTTTAATTATATACACAAAAACTAAATGACAAGAAATCTGAAGCAAAACTACAAATCCAAACGTTAAGAAAATGCTAAAATAGAAATACTATAAGTATGAAATTAAGCACACCAACTCATACTACATGATGTGCATCTATTAGAAACAAACATTCTCCAACCTATAATCTGCTCACTCCCCTCTCCAGTTTATCTAACAACTGTGAACATAATAAAACTTCTTGAAATTATCCTGCCAAATTAAAACATGATCACGAGTCAGCTTCAAGACTGCGTAAATTACATACTCATTCCAATAGGCATTGTAAATTTAAATTCTGATAGAAGTACAAATTCTGTAAGACTAATTTTAAAGAAAATTCTTAAATACCTTCTTTTGTGCAGTATGCATAAATTCTACTAAGAGCTCTAGACACTTCTTTCATTACATTAAAAACAGAAACTAAACTTTCAGAAAAATGTTTCCCATATATTTGGGTGTTGTAAAATACGGCATATGTTGCAAAAAAGTAAAATGTTTCAGACTTATTGTTTATAAGATCATTCTTTAAGCCTCTTAATTCTGTTTTCCTTCTTTTTCTAATTCTAGTCAGTAATGGTTCCCTGCCGAGTAAACGAGCTACACTGCTCAGATTAATATTCTTATTAACTTCTTATAAATATTTTTTTAAATTTTATTTTGAGAATACAATAGATAACTTGAGTTAATGCATATAGATTATATACTTTTAACCAAACTACAATACTTAGAATAGGTAGCAATCATTTCTCCTGTTACTATAGTTACAGTACATAGTTTCTTTTAATGTCATGCATCAGAAAGTGTCCAAATGAAGCCCATGGGGTGTGTAAATAAAGAGTATGTAAGATACACCGACAACTTCTGAGCCAAAAATACTCTTTGCCCATGAAAATGATGTGTCACAATAAGGGTGAAATCATAGGAGGGACCCCAGAAAGTAAATGATGGGGCTCCTAGTGTAGAGTGGCTTGGGTGTGATAGACCATAAGGGAGAGTTCAACCAACACCATCAGTAATGTGATAGGAATATCAAGCAATTGGTAGGAAGGGAGTCCTCTACTTTTCACTTCAGAAACAGAAACTAGAAGGGAAGAAAATCATTCATTCCAAGGACCCACATTATCATGTGTGCATGTCCAACACAACCAACACCAGTACCCCAGGTGCTTACACCTGGATGACAGTAGAAAAGTGGAGAGCAATGTGACAGTTCAACTCCATTCCAGAACCCAGTGGCATTAGAAATGAATAGTCCAGTCTGCGGTATTGAGTGGGGGAGAGGAAGAACTTTAACACTTTAACCAACCTACCTACCTGTGCAGCCTGTTGAAGAAGGAACCGAGTGTGAAGGGAAGAGTTGGCAAGCAAAGGAGCTAGAAGCAGCCAGATGTCCAAATAAAGGTGGAAGTGAAGGCCTCTCGAATGGAGAAGATGGACAAAGGCCTTGACAACCCAACAAGAAATGTAGGGAGCTGAAAAGAGTCCGGTATGGTAGACGCAACTTAGATGGGCAAAACAAAGAAAATGCTGGGGAGACTGGAATGTGGAGATAAGCATTCAAGACATCTAACTTAATCATCCAAATACCGGGAGATAGGACATCTCAAGAGATAGGTAGGACTGCATGGTAAATCAAGGAAAATCAAGGTAGTGGTTCAAGGAAGAGAGATTGGTGATGGGATGCCAGTCCCCAGTCTTTTTGGGGATTTTGAACAAACAGGTATAGAAATCTGTCTGAGAAGGATCTCCAGATTCTACAGCACTCGTATGAAGAAGATTGAGAACTGCCTTGGAATTGGAAAGATGCTGGTTGAAAATACAATTCTGAGGAGGGTGGGGGGAGAGAATATGGGATGACGGTACACAGAAGAAGAGGAACAGAAATGAATAATGAGCCAGTTAGAATAAATATGCAAAACCCAAGGGTGTGTGGTGAAGGACTCCCCAATGGTGGCAAAGCACAAATGCCTGGCCCCCATCAGACATGTACCCACCACAAAGTCACTAGGATTACTGGGGGGGGTGCTGAAGCCATTGATGAAGGAACTGTTGATGAGCCTTGGAGACCCATACAGGAGGCACTGGTAAAAGAGAGGACAAATGGGAGGTTAATGAGGAAAGGGAGGTGTGCAAACGTGTAGTTTCGACTCTGGTCTCCAACAAGTCAGGAAGACCCACAAAGATATCTTGCCTTAAAAAGGAAGCCATGCACAAGTACCATAAGGAAGTTGGGGTAAATGCAGATCGGACAAAAGGGCATCTTAACCCAAGAGATCCCAACAACAGAGGAGTCATGTTTGTAGGGAAAGGATGGAAGAAGACAAGATGAAACCGTGGAAAAAAACAAGACACGAGTCTCCATCAAAATCCCTTCAGAAGAAAAATGAAAAGCCTCAAACAGAATGCAAATCGAGGAAAAGAAACAAAGGAGGGAGGATAATATGAGGCAGATACAACAAAACTGTGGTTGGGAAAAAGTTACCAAAGTACTGGCATTCAAACCCCACAGAAGCAGAAAAGAATCCAACTGCTGGTAGTCCAAAAAAAGGAAATGCAGACCTATAGTAAGCCATTGCATGGACATCTGTATTATGTGGGTGTAGAGACATGCTGACCCTGAAATGTAATTGGTCTACAAATCCATTGGCATGAACCCCAATATCCTGCAAGAAGAGTGGAGAGAAAAATATATTGGCTCGAAAGTGTCTCAGTTAAAAGGAAGGAGAGGAGTTGTAGAAAATGAGGGACAAAGACAAAACGTAACATATCTGGTTCATTAACTCTAGGAAAGGAAAAGGAGGCCTAGATGTTTCCATTGAAGATAAAAGTGAGTGTGTAGCATAGACAGGGGGAGAAAACAGGCTGTCAAAATAGTTGTCCTCTTGGTTAGGTACCCCTGAACAAGGTATGATAGGATAATCTTCAGGCAAATCAAGAGCCTTTGTGAAGATAACCAACTCCTAGCGAACCAAAACCATCACATCTTCTGCTGACAATTGTGGACCCAAAGCCACTGTAGTCAAGGTAAGGTTGACTGTAGTAAGAACAACAGTGAAACTCAGAATTCATTGCAACTATGAGTGGAAGTAGAAATGTTCAAACAGGGTGCTCCAAAGGATCACATAGAAGAAAAGACATGTAATGCTAACATGTACTAACTAAAATTTCAGAACACGAGTTTAGTAAACATACAAAAAAATCCAAGTTCCCAGCAAAACAACAACAAAGAACTGATTGAAAATTCCATAAAGGAAAGTGCAAACCAAAAATATGTCTTAACACCACAAGTGCCAACTGAGAAGTGTAGTTGGGATAAGCTGCACAGAGGGAGTCAGCTGTACTAGGAGTTGTATCATACTCCTATTAGTGGAGGGTTGTCACATGCTCATTTGAATGCTATCACACAGCTGCATGATGTGAAAAAGAGGAGGGTATATGGGAGTATCAAGGCAAGTGGCGAACAACAATTTGCTCATATAGAGGGTAGTACAAGTCAGTGAAAGCTATTCTGTGAGAAGAGATAAGATAATTTATTGGAACTAATATTTAGTTTTAATCATAATTAGAGTTACTGTGAGTTGAACTGTAAGTACAAGTACAGAACTATCAGTTAATTAGTTATAGAACTAATGTTAGATGTAGCCTATGTTTAGTTAATTTCATGTACAAGTGATCATGTCTGCCAAAAACTGATCTATTGGTAAGATTAGCCCCAGAGTTAAACCACCTGACACCCAGTTGTATACAACATTAGGGCTGATGAATGTATGGAATATAGAATCAATGGCTAACACAACTTAGATCTTTAAGCTGTACCAGCTGAAAATGCCACAAATACTTGGTAGATTGACAGCTCAACAACCACAGGGTTATGACATTTGGCATATTCTGTTACTAGAGAGTGAAACCAACACAGAGATGCCTAGTTACAAATTACAAGCAGGGCTGACTAGCATAAGGTCCTGTACCAGGCAAATTTCTCAATGGTGGGAAGGTATCTTTATAACATATCAGCCAATGTGCTGACTAGCATAAGGTCCTGTACCAGGCAAATTTCTCAATGGTGGGAAGGTATCTTTATACCATATTAGCCAATGTGCTGACTAGCATAAGGTCCTGTACCAGGCAAATTTCTCAATGGTGGGAAGGTATATTTATACCATATTAGCCAATGTGTATGCACCTAAAAACTGCAACTCCTTTCATATAGGATACTGGACTGCTGTCACTTACCTGCTTTGTTAAGACAGACAGAGGTATGAAAAGGAGCTTTGAAGAGCTAGTGGTTAATCTATTTCCAACAAAAAATGGTAAAAGCTCTGCTAAACCAAAGGAGCTAAAAAAGTACTTATGGTGTTAAAATAAACATACTTTAAAGATACTATATGAAAACTATAGACTTTATCAAGTGTTCTCAGACATGAAGACTACAAACGTTATGCAACATTAACTACCATGTCAGGTTTTCCTATTTGATCTAAAACATAAATCTGCAGTGCAGGAACAGTGTAATGAATCACTTCACAAACGTTTGAACAGCTTAAATTCAGATAGAAGAGGAGTTTTATATTTGAATAATAAGAAAAAGTGGATAAACTACAGAAAAATGGTTACTTACAGTTCTAAGTTGTGTAATGGAAAAAGATCCAAAGTCAATTATTGTTTTCCCTTTTCGGAGTATGTAGCACAAACTGGAGTTATGATTCTTATAATTTTGTGCTTAAAGATGACCTTCAGCTATGACAAAAGTCCAAAATATTTTATTTATTGTTAGACTTTTCAGTTTTATTCTTTCAAAGATAACAGCCCATGTCTCACCAGAAACTGTTACCCTTGGTGAAGTTGTACACCATAATATTAGGCAAGAACAATTTTATTTAGAAGATAAAAATAGAGGATTTTATTTATTTTACTTCTTTAAAATGTAAGTCCTTGATCATAATATAATACTAAATACAAATTTCCTTTAAAAAACAAAATCAGTTTTAAGAGCGTATTTCATCACACAACGAAAGCCCAAGTTGGATAAAAAACACCAAACATTATACAGAATGACAAAGTCAAAGCCAACTCAGCTGCATATAAATATATTAGTTAAATTTTTTGTAATTAACTGATATTATTTAGTTCTTCTGCCACACATCAGTAACATCATGTGACTAAAATGTTTGAACTTAAAAAAAAAAGTCTCTGTATAAATCCTTGTAGAACCTTCGAATACAATATAAATATATTTCCTAAGGCCTTTTGCATGCGAGTATTTATTGTCTTCTTTCTCATCAGGTTGTGCATATTTTCAATTTACAACCATATTAACACAAGTCCCCTGGCAAACAACAGTGAGAAATCAAATTGCACATTCATCAATAGCTAAAGAACAAAATGATTAGTTAAATATGCATATTGCTGTACTATTTTTTATGTTAATGAATGTAAATTTTATTTAGCTGAAACATTATTCTTATAATTCACATTAACTTTCAAACATAGCAAGCTTTACACTTAGAGCAAAACTGAAAATCAGTCTGGTTACCAGTATAACTGTTATTCAAATGCACATAATATAACTGGGTCTACAAAACTTCTCACAGCTGTCTATTTTACATAACGTATATTGCAACTGCTTCTGATATTGAACTAAATAGTTACAATTACAGAGTTTGAAATATATACCTTTTACCTAAGTCATGAGAAAAATTCTTAAATCTAATAAAAGGAAGCTTTTGCAAAATTATTTAGTGAAATGTGATATAATAAAAGAAAGCCAACATTGATTCACCAAAGGAAATTCTTGCCTTACTAATCTGTTACCTTGCTTCAAGTATATATTACACATTACCCTGAATGATGGTATAGTGAGGTTTTTAAAAACAAAATGCTTTTGACAAGGTGCAATAGCAGTTAATTGGATTGTATTATGGATGGATAGAAGAAAACTAAACATAATTATTAATGGAGTCCATTTGAACTGGACTCTAGTGGAGTGCTTTAGAGATCAGTGCTTGAGCCTTAACATTTGCTTTTTTCTATTTATGTAGATACTGTTACGACAGTGGGGGTCACGTGACACTAGTAACACGTCATATTCTCGAAGGTTCGTGAATGCTCGAGCGTTTACTAGATTTCGGAATTTTTGTACATATAAGATGGTCAAGACGTGATGGCAACAATGTGTAATTGAACTGCGGACAGAGAGAGACATATTGTTGAGTCGAGCACGTGAGACGTTCGTTGTGAATTATAGCATTTGTTATAGCGCGACTGTGGAAATTAAGTGTATTGCAAAGTTGTATTCAGAAAGAATAAACCAGTTTTATTTAAGAAAGTACTTGTATCGCTAAAGTTTCTTCGGAAAGAATTTTTACGGAAAATTAACTAACGACCAGAGACGTAACAATACTATAGGGGCATATATGCTATATAATTAGTACAGTTTGTTGAAATTGTATGATTTTCATATCACAATATTGACTTACTTCTTGATATTATGTATACTTCCACACTGCCTTATCTTTATCTTTTAGTGATATAATGAAAGCATGATTATTCCAACAATTTACAGAAAATAGTTTCATTTTGTATATAATTATGTTCACTCAGTTTTAGTGGATGCACTGTGAACAGCATATCCTGGGGTATTTCACATAGAAAGTACACATAATATAATAGTAACACACACAAAAGAACCTATTCTTATTCACTAATATATCTTTTTTAATAATTGAGTTTTAAGCATACAACACTTTTCTGTTATACATTACAAGAGAATACATGTAGAACTACAGTTTTGGATAAATTACAAAATATTATAGCAAACTATATATAAAAATAAAACTGATTAAGAGAACTGTCTCATAACATTGAGACTTGTAGTTGAAGCATATACAAGTGCTGTTCATATTCTGAATGTACAGTAATGTTCATGTATAGGTATAATTCAACCTTAGGAGCACACTATTATTTTAGTGTTCAAATGTTGTTTGGTCAGAGATGAATTGAAGAGTACAAAGATCATTTATTGTTTTGTGTAAAGTTAAGTAAACAATTGAGATTAGTCACAGTCTACATACTGATTTTTTCAAATATTAAGTTTTAAAACCTGAAAGAAATAAACTTGAGGAAGTTTTTCTGCTGAATTAAAGTGCATCAAGTATGCTATTACAACTCATTTTTTATACAAGTTCAATAGCATTAGTCCTCAATAAATCTCCAACATCTCCTCAATCCCAAACAAATCTAGTTGAAAGTCAGTGCATTCATAGATATTATACATTTGCAACTGTAACAATACTGTAAAACATGACTTATTTTGTCATTTATGCAAATTAGGATATTAAAGTTTTCATACATTAAAATTATCAATAATATTAAAGTACTATTTTTTGAGGAATGAAAATAAATTCCTTTATGAATGTTTTTGAGCTGTGATGACTTTAAGGAAGTTAGAAAGAGTACTGTTAGGGCTAAAAATGGTGAATTTAGTTATAATAAGCATATTCTGTTGAGCAACAAATTTCAGCCCTTGGCTTCTCCAGATGGGGAACTATTGGAGAGAAGGAAAACAAAAGGGTCAGAGAAGGATGTGGATGATAAGGAGGTTATAGTTATAGGTAATTCCTTGATAAGGCATGTGGTTAGAATAGTCTGTGGTGTAAATAGGGAGAAAAGAATCAGATTATGCTACCCAGAGGTACATTTGGAGGATATAACTGACAGAGCAAGAGATATATAACGAAGGGGGCTAGCAGAGATGCAGTTTTTGTTGTGCATGTAGGGGCTAATGATGAAGGGAAAGGTAGGTCAGAGGAGCTAATTAATACGTACAAGGGGATGATAAAAGCACTTAAAGAAAACAGCCATAACTTAATTTTGTCAAGGATACTGCCCACAATTAACTATGGGGATGTAGTTATAAGTAGGTCATTAGAGCTAAATGCTAGGCTTGGGTTAGTATGTAAGATGAGCAGATTGGCTGGTTGGACTTGTGGGATCAGTTCAGTGGGTGAAGGGAGCTTTTTGCAATGGATGGTTTACATTTAAATAGAGTAGGAGCTGGCTTGTTTGCCAAGGCTATTAACTCAGTTGTAAGGGAAGTTTTAAACTAGGACTAGACAGTGGTGAGGGCCAAGAAAAACTGAATGTAAAAAGAATTAGAGGCAGAGAAAAGTTGAGCATAGGAAATGAGTATAGAAGTAGTTATAAGGATAGGCTTAATCATTACTATTGTAATGCTAGAAGTATAAGAAATAAAATATATGACTTTAAAGCACTGGTAGGAATGGAGGATTTTGATATAATGGGAATAACTGAACATATGGTTAAACATAGATGATTTTGATGACATAAATGTTTTTGAAATACAGGGTTACAGGCTATTTAAAAGGGATAGAGTATTAAAGATGGGGAGAAGGAGTGGCTTTATATGTAAAATCATGAGGGAGAAAGGTTTTTGGAGACTATTCAGGATGGCTTTCTTCACCAGTTAGTCAAGGAACCAACTAGAAGCAATATTATTTTAGACTTATTGTTAACTTCAAATACAGAAACGATTGAGAGGGTGGAAACTGGGGAACATCTGGGTGCAAGTGATCATTGCTCTATTAGGTTCAATGTTTTGCTGCATATGGAGATAAGGAATAATGATATTTTGGTTACAAATTTCAAAAAAGCAATTTTTGAAGAGAAGTTATCTGTTGTGAATTAGGCAGCTGAGTTATTTGGAGACACTGATCAGATGGGGAAAATTTTAAGATAAATTTTTAAATATTCAATGTAAATATATTCCTAATAGAAAGAAAAGGGTAGCTACAAGTAAAAAAAAACAAGTTGGCTCACAAAGAGTTTAAGAAATAAAATTAAAGAAAATCATCATAAATTTAGGAAACTTAAATTGACTGATATGACAGGAGACTTAGAAGATTATAGAAATTGAAGAAAGTTGGTGAAACAGGAAATTCGGACATGAAAAAGGTTTTATAATAAAAAGTTGCCTGAAAATGTAAAAATTAACAGTAAGGATTTCTTTAAATACATAAAGGGGAAACAAAATGTTAGGATAGGGATAGAACCCTTGAGGGATGATAAAGGAAGGCTGGTATCTGATGATTATGGGATGGCTGGGTTATTAAATTTTACTTTTGCTTCAGTTTTTACTAAAGATTTAAGCAGTATTCCACATCTTGATCAGTTGATAAATGGAAAACAAGATCAAACAAGATGACTGCATTAATTCTAAGGTGGTTAAGAAAAAACTGGGAAGTTTAAAAATGATAAAGTTCCTGGGCCAGATAGTATTTTCAGGGCCAGATAGTATTTTCTCAAGGGTTTGGAAGGAGGTTAAAGATTGGATATGTGAGCTACTTGCTACTATTTTTTTTTTTTTATCAGTCCTTGAATAGTGGGCAGGTACCAGAGGATTGGAAATTAGCTAATGTAACTCCTCTTTTCAAGGGAGGTGATAAAAATTGTCCCAGTAATTATAGACTCATTAGTCTTACATCAGTTGTGGGAAAAACTTTGGAAAGTCTGTTAAAAGATGCAATGCAAAGTCATTTAACAAAGTTTATAATTTTATTGGATAGTGAACATGGTTTCACTATGGGAAAATCTTCCCATACAAATCTTTTAACATTCTTTGAAAAGGTTACTAGTTATGTAGATGAGGGTAATGGTGTAGATTAGGTGTATCTGGATTTTAAGAAAGCATTTGATAAGGTGCCACATAAAAGGCTTGTAAAAAAAATTAGCTCTATAGGTGTGGGAGATAAGTTAGCAAATTGGATAGAAGAGTGACTGAATGGAAGAAAGCAGAGGGTTGTTACAAATGGAGTTCAGTCAAACTGGATTAACATCACAAGTGGGGTACCTCAGGGCTCAGTCTTAGAACCTTTGCTCTTTTTGATTTACATCAATGACACAGATGAAGGGATAGTCAATAAATTACTTATATTTGCAGATGATATTAAGGTATTGGGTGTTGCTAGCTGTGAAGAGGATGCTGCTGATTTACAAAAGGATTTAGATCATTTAATGAGTTGGGCAAATAAATGGCAGATGGGTTTTAATTAAAATAAATGCAAGATAATGCATGTGGGTTATAATAATTTGAATTATAAGTATAATTTGTGTTATGAAAGAAAGGGATCTTGGTGTAATAGTTGATCAGTCTCTAAGGCCATCCAAGCAGTGTGGTGTTGCTAGTGGTAGGGCAAATAGGATTTTAGGTTGTATCTATAGAAATATTGAATAAAAGTCTAAATAGGTTATACTTTCATTCTACAGGTCACTGGTTAGGCCACATTTGGAATATTGTGTTCAGTCTTGGACTCTTATAACCCTTTCCAACAATTCAATGTCCTTCCTAAGGCAGAGAAGGGTTACTAGAATGGTGCTTGGGATGGAGGGGTTGTTATACGAAGAGAGGCTGAAATCTCTCAAATTAGTTTCTCTTGAAAAAAGAAGAGTTGGGGGGGGATCTGATTGAGGTGTTTAAGATTGTAAAGGGAATTGATATTGTTGATGCATCATCATCTTTCATATTTAACAGTGAGAATAGTAGGACAGGTGAACAAACATAAATTTTGACAGGGTAGGAGTAATCTTCATCTAAGACAGTTTCCTTTTCCTAACAGGATGGTTGGCCTTTGGAATAGGTTGCATTCTGATGTTGTGGAGGCAGTAAATTTAAGTGAGTTGATAAGTATATGAATGATAAAGGCTGGCTTAATTTATTTATTTATTTAACAGTTTTAGTTTAGAGGGTGGGATAGCCAAGATGGATGAATAGGTCCCTTGTTGTCCCAAAACATTTTGTGTAATTAGACACCTTGACCTATTTTTTTTCAGAGAACATTTCAATCTCCTTTCTTTTAAGATCAAGAGCTTCAATTTATTGTGCATTTTCGATGGAGAAATTGATATATGTACATCACTTGAACTTCTTGACAACTATTATTAGCTGAAGAATACAATTATCATTAATTGCAAGTATTTTATATAAGGTGAATGTTGATACTTTTTTTGTATGGGAAGTTTGTTTTTCCTCATCAAAATGTGAATTTTGGTTTAAAAAACATGATGTAGGGCTTAATATCTTCTTTGATTTGCTATTTTCTTCACTGAAATTCATGTTTTAGTGAGAAAAATATATCCAAATATAAATAAAAGGTTTGTGCTTAATGATAATTAATTGTGATAGAATGTCATGTTATCCAAACACCCAAAATATTTTAGGTTAATAGTGGTTAGTAAAGGACTATGCATCAAAACCAAACAAACTGCTTATATTTCATCACTCTATGAGGCCTACTTTATTTACTTTGCTCTTCCAAGTAGTGATGATAAGCTGTGAATTATGAACAACTTCCCTGCTCCAGTGGAAGTAGCAAATCAAAGAATAGAGTAAGACTGTATATATATATAATCTTCATGAAATTCACAAATAAATAATAATCAAGTTAACTACTGTTTTTCATTTATTTGTTTTGTATTTGTATAATGAGCTATATGTTAATATCTAATATTGCAACATGTACTGTGTAGAAATCAACTAAGTTAACATTGTGCAATTTGGTTTTTTACAAATGTTAAATTATTGATGATTTAACTTCATATGCAGTCTATATAAAAAAAAGTAAGGAAAAAATTTTAGTTTATGCCTTTTTGTCTAGAAAATGACATTCACAGGAACTGAAGTACCAGAACAGACAGGCTATCTCATAATAAATGAAGATGGTGGTGTTGTATCTGTAAGTACTTCTAAGAAGAGCCATTTAGAAATGTAACAAATGTTTTAAGTAAGTCGTGTAAACATTTAAGTTCTTGTCTTATATGTATGAATGAAAACTAATTCAGTTTGAAAAACAAATAAATTGATGTAAATTTACCATATGAGCACAAAAATAAAAAGTTATAAATTTTGAAAGGTATTATAAAATGATATGAGATGAGATTTTACAATAAAAAATCATGGTGAGTTGCAATGAATGACATTTATAGATAATTTTTTTTTATACATTTATTTTGAATTATATATATAACACACACGCACAAGTCATTGTTCCTATGGGAAGTTTATAAATGAATATTTTAAAGGTTGAACAATATTAACTGAATGAAGTTAAATAAATCCCATATTCTGGCCAGCTCAGAACTACAGCTTCCCTAGACATCAGCATTTGTTGGTCTGCCCAAGCTAATGGTGGAGAAAGTCATCATTTGAGTTTTTTTTTTTGTAGGTTCATACACGTGTTCGAATAACTTCTAACTGAATTAGTGTATGAATACTTCTGTTAGCAAAAGCTGCTTCCACATTTACAAGTAGTTAGTATAATCCACATAAGTTTGTACAGCTGTGTATGAAAGCTTTCAGTAGGTGTTTGTTTTTAGTCTTTAAATGTGTTAGTGGTGATTGGTATAGAAATCATGAAGACTGCACAAATTTCGAGTTTCACTAGTTACCATTAATATAGATACTGCATTATTCTTTGTGACTTAGCAACACCTTTGATCCAAATCACTAGTGGTATTCTGTGAGGCATTCTCTCACCTAGGTTCTGACAAGTGTTCAGAGCAATATGTTTCTGTGTTGTATCAAAAACTCATCTAGATAGTTTTTACAAGTTTTTTGTAGGAATTAAATCTGTTCTATTTGGGCCCACTAAAGATACTGATGTTGTTACTTTCAAACTAGTTATGGATTGTATGTGCTTTATTACATGTTAACCACAACTCTGTTGTAGTTCCTGGAATGTATTTATTCAAGACCCTTGGATACTTATGAGCATTTATATGTGCATACAGTACACACAGGTAGTTCTAAACCCCAACCCCCTTCTGTTGTCATTACTGTCCTTTATAGTTGATACATCACAGTAGAAGGGCTGACTTGCCTTTCTTCAAATCTGTGTCTTGCCATTGCCTTAAAACAGAATTCCTTACCAACTGTCAGTGCTGACAAGCTTTACACTAAACAAAATGGTGTCAAGCATACTTGGAAGTGGTGTGGAATTTTATTCCAAAGTGCCCACATTTATGGAGAGAACAAATGGTGTCCATTTAAATGTTTCTATATTAAGTTTAGTAATAAATGGGAATTTGTTGCAATAATTATTTGGCATTTTTTGCAACCCTGTTTCGTCAAATTTGTCACAATCTAGTGGAACTTTAGGATCATGTGAAAGTTTTTAGATATATAATATTGAGTTTCTGATACAGTTGAATGGCTTTACATACAGTAGATGACATGTAATCCAAGTACTGAGATTATTTCATGTATTGAATTTCCATACTTTATACAGTCTATAACATCTCTCACATATTCACGTTATTCATCTTGTTATGGCATCTTTGACATGTTGACAGTACCAATCTGTTTGTCTGTTGTTCAACATGTTGGGTAAGCCACATCATTTGTTCAGACACTGTCTAGGTACTTTTAGCAGAGCAGTGTGTTGAAATGACTGTTTTGATAGATTCAATTTTGTAATTTATATCACTTACAGTTTATATTTCTTATAATTAAATGCTTTTGATTTTTTTTCTCAGTCAGGAGGAGACTTAGAAAATGATGAACATGCTGCTAGTGTTATTATGAATATGTTAAATTTAATTGAAAAATCTACAATGTCACCAACTGAGAATAAAGAACCCTTCAAAAGATTATCTAGTAAGTATACATATAGTAGTATTGATACTTTTATTTTTAAGTAAGTGAAAGGACCTGTGTTATTATCATGGTTAGTAAGCCATATGATCACATAAGCCTAATTATTTTTTAATTTTATAAATTGTTACTAATAATTTATTAATTTTATTCCTATTTTATCTGCTAAATTTGCTTCTGTCCTAGTAATACCAGTCTATCTTTAATAGCCCATCATGCCATAGAAGACCATATAATAGAATGTAATAATACTGAGAAAATAGGATAGGAACCACAAACAAGGAAAAAAGCTTTCTCCATTCATTTCAGTGATAACACACTTAGTTAACTTTAATACAGAATTCATCAAACTTGGATACCCATCTTTAATACATTCAATTAATTGGAGAGATGTAAGTTGAGTGGATAACTTAGATTTTCTATCAAGAATCCTGACAAATGCTGAAATAATCCTTTGCAGGGATTCTCTGAAAATAGCAGCTGAAACATAGAATAAAGAATAGAACCTAGTTAAAAATAATAGTTCCAAATACACAAGTAGATTTAGGCTATAATGTAGGCTACTGACCTTGATAATGATTAATATTCAATCATCACAACCTTTCCATAAGTGCTGAAACTGAAAGGACCTGTAGTTGTTACTTCTATTTCAGATATTGGGAAATAATAAGATAGTTTTTTTATTGTTACAAATCACAGTGTGATCATTGCCTAGCACCATGGTTCCCAAACTGGGGCCACTTTTGGGGGGGGGGGCTGTAGCAAATACACAATGTTAAGGTTCTCACTATCTATAGATTAACTGGATGGGTTAGGACCTCAGTCAGAATGCCCTGTGGGCATTGTGTAAAGAAAGTTTGGAACCCATGATCTAATACCAATAAAAGTAAAAAAAAAAAAATAACCATGTAAAAATACCCGTCTAATCATTTTTTCTTTCTTTATAGTACAGTATGATGATCATTTGTACATTGTAATGGTATCCAATAAGAAGATCCACGTTGTGAAGAGAAATTATGTTCCAGCTGAACCAGTAGAAGCTTGAAATTGAAAAATAATCATTCTGTCTGAAAAGTGTTCTTCAAACAAGTTTTATTTTTCTGATATGATCTGTATAATATAAAAACATTCTGTTATATTGTACAGTATTACGTCATGTTTTGTTCTGTGAAATGTACAGAAATGTGTGTGTCTATATATAAACACACACACATATATTATAGAGAATAAAATATTTCACATAAATAATGTCTTTGTTATAATTTGTAAATGGAAGTTTCATTCAGGACATTTCAGAAAGAGGAAAATTTGTATTATTGTTTTTTGTAAGATAATTAATTTCATGTTTAACATGATGAAAGAGTTGTCCAGGTTTTCGAGAAAAAAAACAACTAATCTCTCTCTTTTCCTGTTTCGATAGGTAAAAAATATTTTGGGAGTTTATGAAAAAAAAAAGGTTTGAAACTATAAACCTGTTTTAAATTGCGGCTTCCTTGTGAACAATGTTTTTTGTTTTTCCTTCACTGTCAAGGATAAATAGGCCCTTTTGGAGAATATTTAGATGTTATACATGTATGAGTACCTGTTCTGGTGAACTGGATAAGCCTATCTCTATTGTCCCACCCACCCCCTGTCATTCCAACTCAAATATTAAAATTTCAAATGTAAACATGTATGTAATGTTCGGTTTGCTTTATTGTAAATTTATTATATTTTTATGAGTGTGATTCCGTATTCACATTATGACATTGATGTTTGAAATATACTACAAACAAAATTCAGTATTGTACTTTATAATGTATCAAAAGAAATAAATCCACTTCCAGGTATCGAAACAACCCGGGGGGAAAAAAAAAAGAGTAAAATATATTTGCTGACTTGACTTTAATCTCATTTTACACAATAAGTATTATAATGTAAGCCTTACTCTTTTCACATGGTATATTTTATGAGAGCATAATTTTATTTTATAGGCTAGGCCTACTGTTTGCTTTTTCACACACAACATTCTAATTCTGCATACACTTCTTTTGTGTGTGAGGTTAAGTATATGATGTATTACTAGATGTATAAATAATAATCTATAACTACATAGGCTTATCTATTCTAATGCTAATAAAAAAAAAATATATATATAATTTCCAGTTTTAACCAATCTACCAGTTACGCTGACTTGACTTTAATCTCATTGTACACAATATAATTTAAGCCTTGCTTCACAGGGATGGATTGGACCAAGCCAAAAAAAATAGTCCACAGTTTTCGTGGCTTTGCATAATATTATTGAAAAGTTGTGATCAGTTTTGAAGATTACTGCACCACTTCTGGAATTAATGGAAGATAGAACAGTGTCTACACAATGTCTCTTCATCTTTACAAAAATGCAGCCATTAAAATAACTAGCTTTTGATAAGATTCAGGCCCACTAGCTAAGGGAATTT
>NW_013666935.1:296657-299191 GCF_000517525.1 Limulus polyphemus
TTGGCCTTTGGAATGGGTTACCTTCAGATGCTGTAGAGGCAGCAAATTTAAGTGAGTTTAAGAAAAAGCTTGATAAGTATATGAATGAAAAGAGCTGGGTTTAAAATTTTATTTTATTTCTTTAATCATATTAATTTAGTTTTGAGGATGGAACAACTGAGATGGATCAATAGATTCCATATTGTCCCAAAAAATTATGTTATGTTATAAAACTACTGCAAATTTATACATCTGCATAAGTAACCTGAGAGATCATACATATTTTCTCCACAGAAAAATTTGAAATACATAGTCATTTATATATTTGATAAGATTTACATGTAACAAATTAATTGTAATTATCAGAAAACTGGGAATAAATGTTTCTTGAGCCACACACACAAACACACATTATGGACTTGCATACAATATACACTATTAATATATTGAAAAAGTATCAAATTATGTATAGTTTACATTTACTATGTTTCACGTACTTGTGATTTATATTCTGGTTTATCAGTCTAAAGCCATCCAAGCAGTGTGCTGTTACTAGTAGCTGGTCAAATAGTAATATAGGTTGTATCTACAAAAATATTAAAAATAAGTGTGAAAGAGGTTATAATTTCATTGTATAGGTCACTGGTTAGCCTACATTTGGAATGCTATGTTCAGTCTTGGATGACACCTGGAATGGAGAGATTGTCACATGAGGACATGTTACCTGAAATTGTTTTCTCTTAAAATAAATAAAAAAGTGTATTATATATCATTTACATCAAAAATAGCATTAATGTTAAAAAACATTTACGAATTTACAATCTTATCAATTTTTTGTTATAATATCTTGCATGTATTTAAAATTTTTAATTACAATTCAATAGCAAGCTAAGAATTATCTGAAGCACTGAGAATTATAGCTGAATTAGCATTATCCTTAGATCTATATTTTAAAATTATATATATTAAGAAAACTTACAAGATAAATTTTCAATTATGTAATTGTAAGCAGTATGTCCAATTTCCAAAAACATAATAAATGTAAACCTCTAAATCACACATACATATCATTTTTTAAAGTGTTACTAACATAACAAACACATTATAGTATTATTAAGGTTACAACTTTACAGAATTGACACAAATTTCACACATTTAATTTTAAAAATTGTTTTCACACGCACTCCTACAATTTCAGCAAGCTGCATCTGCAAAATATAATGCAATAACAATTTTCTTCACAGACATTTAAGTTTCCAAGTTTATTATTTTAGAGAACAGATTCAGGCATGTATTGTACAAATACATAAAAAAAAACAATACGAATAAATTGTCACTGTAGTTTTCATTCACTTAAACATCAAGATTACTTAAAATTAAATGATAATCAAAGACAATACTCATATACTATGATGATATAGGTTTTATTTTAGATACAAATATTTTAAAATTTATGCTTAATGCTGTACTTCATCTACTACACTAAATGTAACTAAACTAAATATCAAACATCACCAAATTTGGAGTCATGACCTATAAAAATGGTCAGAGACCCTGTATAAGTACAGATCACTGTAAGTTGTAACTTGTAAGCTGATTTGTGTGAAAAACCTGATATGCTAATAACATCAATAACCAAGCTAGTAATTGCAGTAATGTAAATTTAAATAATTTAAAGAAATTTGCTACTATAATAAGCTTAACTTCGGTAAACGGAGAACTTTCAATAAGAAATATTTATTTGCATTGTCAGAAGAAACTATTCATTATTTACATAGGCTGAGTGACATTGCATACAATTTTTAGTTTTCCACAACACTAAGTACAATTGCATATATTGCTATACAATTTAACAAAAACAGCTAGACATAAATAAATTAAAATATATAGCTCACTAACTGATCAATCGATAGAAAATATTAAAAAGAAAAGTATGATTATTCAGCATAATTTATGAGGAACCAGTGTAAGAAGAATACCACCAATAAGTCAGCTTCGGGAAACCAGTAGTGGTTGGTGCTGAGGGATACCCACCAACCACCATCGTGAAAGTCCCAACAGCTAAGTGTAAAATGGCAAGCACACATAGTGTTTATGTGACAGGGAAGCTGGATGGCCAAAGGTGCAACTTGGTCATAGATTCTGCATCTCAGCAAACCCTTGTGAGTATCAAGGTGCTGGATCACAAAGGAGTACCAGAAGCTGTACAGAAGCTCTGTGGTGTGACAGGACATTATGCAAGGTTGTGGGGACCAGAGTGGGTAACTATTGAGCTCATGGGCATGAAGAACAGACAGAAAACATACTTGGCTGACATTGAATACCAATGTATATTAGGATTGGACTATTTACTATCGAGGAAGTGTGTAGTTAACTTTGATAAAATGACGTTTGGAAACAACAAAGGCCAAATTCCGGTAAGTGTTGCTGCATCCGTTGATCAGCATGTCACAACACTTAAGTCAACTACAATACCCCCTATGTCAGAAAAGATAAATTGGGGTAGGATAAAAGAACATCCCCCAGGAAGCCCAATGCTTGTGGAAGCAGTGGAG
>NW_013666936.1:0-18111 GCF_000517525.1 Limulus polyphemus
AATGCTGCAAGTTGTTTTTGCATCCTAAAGACCAGGACAGCGCCACTTCACCCACAGTCTGATGGGATGGTAGAAAAGTACAACTGGACACTAGGACAGGAATTGGCAAAGTTTTGTAAAAGCCGCCAAGATGACTGGGATGTCTTACTCCCTCCACTATTGATGGCCTATAGGACAGCAGAGCATGAAACCACTGGATACACTCCAGCAAAGTTGATGTTTGGTCGGGAACTTCGGTTGCCAGTGGATCTGTTAACAGGACGCCCATCTTAAGAAGAGTTGCCTGAGAATATGTCAGAGTTTGTGAAAGTGTTATCGGAAAGGATGGATGATATTCACCACCAGTGTTGCGTCAGCGAGGTCACGTGACTAGTATCACGCCACGTTTTCTAGAAATATCCTGTTCCTTCAACAATGCCCTAACATTTACTTGATATGTGTTAGTCTTGTATATATAAGATGGTCACAACGTGACGGGACAATGTGTAGGTAATGAGTAATTGAATGTATGCGGACAAAATATTGTTGGCCACGTGAGACGTGAGCGTTTGTTATAGAGCGACTGTTGAAATTAAGTGTGTCGTAAGTTGTATTCGGAAAGAATAAACCAGTTTTATTTAAGAAAGAACTTGTGTCGCTAAAGTTTCGTCGGAACGAATTTACGGAAAATTAACTAACGAACGGAGACGTAACACTATTATTATTATTATAACTTATTACTTCATAATTATTATCATTACAATTTATTACTTTGTAATTATCATCATTATAATTTATTACTTTATAATTATTATCATTACAATTTATTACTTTATAATTATCATCATTATAATTTATTAATTTATAATTATTATCATTACAATTTATTACTTTATAATTATTATCATTACAATTTATTAAACTGGTCCTTTTTAATTCACTCACTGGGCAAGTTAACTTATTGTGCAAATCTTAATCAAAAATAATAATTAAATATAACTTTAGTTATACATACTCGCAAAAACCTTAATTTTTAAGTAACAAGCATACATTTTTGGAGTTTGTAATCAATATCCTCGCTCAAAAACAACTTTATGAAAGCACCTAACATTCAACATAACTATGATGACAGTCCATGCGATTTGGAGCTTATTAAACCAGAAATTCACATCTTCTTTCTCCATTCTCATTCAAAATTGACGGAAAAACTTTGATTAAAAACAAATTTTCCTCTTGACTACGGCTTGGTGTGGCTAAGCAGTTAGTAGACCAAGTATTTCGTATCGCAGCAAACTAAAGATAAATATTTAATTATACCAGGAGATATTTAATAAACAACGCACAAAAACAAAATTTTGAAACTAAAGCCCCACAGTAGCACAGCGGTATGTCTGCGAACTTACAACGCTAGAAACCGGGTTTCAATACCCGTGGTGGGCAGAGCACTAATAGCCCATTGTGTAGCTTTGTGCTTAACTTCAAACAAAACAAAAACAAACAATTGAAACTAAGTTTTCAAGGTTTATGATTTTTTAAAAACCCCAGTGAGCAAATTCGTAATTAATAGTTAACATGTCGCACTCGCGTCTATCGTTATCTGGAGCTGTATGCTTTTCCAATTTTCCGGAGGTATTTATGTCGTAATAAGTATTTATTATTTAAATTTATAGTTATAAGTTATAGCACTAATACAAAGCTCGATCAGAATTATTAATGTGTATTTTACTAATTAACATAATATTGGACTATAGCATCTTGTGATAAGCTTCCAGTATCATGAGTATGGTAATTTAAATTATTTATTTATAATTTGTAATAATATATTTTTTGGAATTATAGTTATTATTACTAATATTATCAATATCATTATTTATTATTGTTGTTGTTATTATTAATCATCATCATTAATATTATTGTTGTTGATATTGTAGCTGATCAATATTCAAATATTTAGACTGCAGGGTATTTATAATTTAGTGTTTGAAAGATCATTCTTGGCTGTCGGGTATTTAATTTAGCCAATGGGTTTAATATTTCACTTGTTTTGTCAGTTAGATCCTCCACCTCTGTTTCGTGAGAGCATAATTTAATTATTTTCACTTTGTTTACCACACAGTCTATCATATTTACGTGCCATGTTAAATAATCACCTACAACAATAACCTCTTTATGAAAGTTTATCTTTTCCAGTGTGTGAAAGTTTTTCATTTCCATTCCTATCTTTCCACATTGTTATCCTTCCCTACCCTAGTTCCTCATCTGCACAAGCTAAAGACTGATACATGTTACTTTTAGAACCAGTTCATTATTACTGTTTTTAAGTTCCAGAAAGTCATCATTAATCACTATCCTTTGCATGCAAAATCTTAAGTTCCTTATCAATTCATGCTGCCATTTCCCTCAGTTTACCCTTCTCAATAATCATTTATCCTAACATGTTTAGGATAGCCTTCAGTTTCTCCTCCAACCTTCATACTATATGCATATTGAACAATTTCATCACTAGCTTCCTTAGATGTGCATGCTAGTCCCAAAGTTTCCCAATAAAACCCACTCCTTGCAACTATTGCACATTACAAACTGTGACTGTGAGCACTTAACACCTACACTACTCTTAAGCACTATAGACTGGGAGTAAATAATTAACACTAAATGCAGGTATCTTATTGACAACACTGGCTGGTCAATCTCTTAAGCCATTCAAGCAATGTAATGTTGCTAGTGGTAGGACTAATTGGGCTGCAGAAATACTGAATATAAATCTAAAGAAGTTATAATGTTATTGTATAAGTCCTTAGATTGCAGTTGGAGTACTATGCTTAGTCAGGAAATTGAATTGTTGGAAAGGGTTTAGAGGACAGATATTAGGATGATACCTGGGATGGAAAGATTGTCATATGAGAGTAGCTTAAAATCCCTGAATTTGTTTGTATCTTGAAAAAAAAAAGATGAGTAAAAAGGGATTTTATTGAGACATTTAAGATTTTAAAGGTAATTGACAGTGTTGATGTTTCATCATTTTTTTTTTGTAATTAATAGTGAGAATGATAAGATTAGGGAACACAAACAAATTTTGGCAGGATAGGAGTCATCTTCAGATAAGACATCTTTATTTTCTAATAGTTTGATTGGTCTTTGGATTGGGTTGTCTTCAGGTGTAGTAGATACAATTAATTTAATAGAGTTTAAGAGAATACTTGATAAACAGTTTAATTATAAGGGCTAGCTTTAAGTGTTTTATTTTATAATTTAGTATAGTGGATGGGATGGTCTAGGTGGACCAATAGGTCCCTTGTTGTCCTTATATGTACATGTAACAGTCTGGGGCCTATTATGACTCTTCCTTAAGTCAGTTCAATATATGTATAGAACCATCTGCATTAGACATTATGCAGAGGTTATTCTCTTTTTGTTAACATGTAATGTCCAAGATAACTGTATTTATCATATGAAGATATTGTTACACTTAGCAGGGCAGAAAATTTATCTAGTTTGTTAATTAAAAATTTCAACATTAGAACTGCAAACAGATAGTAATTGTTTCTTCTATGAGAAAACGCAAAAAAAGGAGCTTTCCTTTATCCATAGTATATGGGGTCCCTACTATGTTCTTCATTTTTCATTTATACACATTTGTCACAACACTACTCGCATTAATTTGTTCCACCTCTTCTCCAGTATATAAGTACTTGTTTATTGCATGCCATACAATTTAACAGAACATAATTATAGCTGAAACAGCATCTACATCAGTTATGTAAGTTATATAAATCAGACCAATTAATACATAATTATTTATCATAAATTCATTAAACTTAGATTTCAGGCACCTTAATGTTTTAAAAGTCAGAATTACCTTATTGTTATAAAACATTATATGATTTAAAATGCAATATAGTTAATAACATTAACATACAACAAGGAGCTATTTGGTCTATAAAGGCTGTTCATTTACAGTTACATCTGAAAAAAAAAGTTCAAATTCAACCTTTATTTTTCAAGAAATCATCTATTCTCCATCTTAAGCACTTCTTAATCTCCAGTAATGCCAGTGTAAACTCATTCCACAAATTAAACACCATTTTGGGAAAATGTATTAACTGGAGCCTAGCCTATATTTAACAATAAAAAAAAATGTTGTATCCCCTCATGTTATTGTAGTGAGAATTCAACACAGAGAAATTAGAGGACTTTATTCTATTGGTCCTCTGGACATAAATCTTGTAAAATTAAGTAAGATTACTTTTTTGCCATTCTTTTCTCAAGAGAAGATGAGAGATCTTAATCTGTCCCCATAAGATAAACCCATATCCATAATCACCATAGTACCCTTTGATCCTCTGAACCCTTTCCAATAATTCAGTATCCTTTTTAGTAGAATAAAACTGTACAGAGTTATTCCAACTGTGGCCAAAGTAGTGATTTGTATAGAGATAATTACCTCTTTTGACTCTTACTCAGTATGTCTATAAATACACACAAAAAGTCTATTACCTTTAATAATAGAAACATATCATTGCCTTAATAGCTTGAGTGAATTATTTACCACTGTGCCAAGATCCTTTTCTTCAGTCATGCTATTGAGTTAAACATTTATCCAAGTTAAGATAAATTCATTACCTTGCAATTACTACAGTTAAAGGTCAGTTGCCAACTACTGACTAACTTACCAAGTAGAAATAATCAATAGTTTGTCATCAACAAAGTTTGCTAATTATGCCCCAATTAATGTCATTAATGTAAATAAGAAAAAGCAGAGACACCCTTGGCTCAGTATTAGTTACAAAGGTCTAGTCTGACTTGATTTCTGTTACTCAGCCACTCTTCAGTCCAGTTAACTAGTTTTCTTACAGAATCATAATAAATGTTACAAAAACTGCATAATAAAAAATATTACTGATAAAATTGTATCATACTGTATCACTAATAATGCAACTGGTAATAAAATGTATAATGTAAAAAAAATTTAAGCTTAGATTTTGCTGTACTTTTTCTTGTTGGAAGAAACTACGCATTTTTAGTGAACTATTTTTTCTTCCTTTGCATTAGTACTAGAACCATTTTGCCTGGAATTACAATCAAAACACTATTATACATACAACTTATTGGCCAAATTGGCAAGTAGCACATCATTTCAAAGAATAATCAACAATTACTCATAAAATAATATGATATGCTACTGTGGAGTGTTATCTACATAAGAAAATAAACAATGACAATAGACTATTCAGTCCTGTTGATTAAACAACTGCTCATTCATTTCACATATTTCACTGTAAAAATATTATATAAACACGTCTTTAGTAATCACTTAGCAGCAGTGTTTCTATAGTGTATTTGATATATACACCTAGACAGTTTATAAGCTTTTGCTTAAAAAGAAATAACCATATGATACTGTGTAATATCCATTACAATATTTTCCCACAGATCAATTAGTTATGGCCTTTTAACAGGAGATCCAAAGGACATCTTGTTGCAAAGTATGTGTTTGTGTTTTTCTTAAAAAGTAGACAACAGTATCTATTAACATGCACCAATTACAGTTACAAATGGGGCATGACATGGCCAAGTGGTTAGGCTGCTTGACTCGCAATCCCATCCCATCAAAATGCTTGCCCTCTCAGCTGTGGGGGCATAATAGTGTAATGGCCAATCCCACTATTCATCAGTAAAAGAGTAGCTCAAGAGTTGGTGATGGGTGGTGTCTTTCACTGCTAAATTAGGGATGGTTAGTGCAGATAGCCCATGTGTAACTTTGTGCGAAATTCAAAACAAACCAAACCAGTTACAAAAAAAGACAAAAGAGTAATGTTTACAGTGGGTTTGCTGGACTGATAAGAGAGGTGTGGAAAAACTTTTAGTTGATCTCTTTCTCTTTCTGGTCCAGGGTGAGCCTTCCTTGTAGGCTAAAAGTAAAAGAAAGTTAAATTAAAGTATTTAAATATAAAGAATCCTGCAATGTTAAAAATTAAACAAAAAACTATGAAAAAGAATGCTATGCTTAAATTTTATAAAGATCTAAGCTAAGTCTCCAAAATCTGCAAGTCTCAATTTTGCAACACAAAGTAAAACCTTTCTTTGAATACTAGACATGTTAATGTTACCAAAGCCAAGTTTGCCTGCAATCACAACTTGTACATGTAACCTTTGTCCACTCCAATCTGAGTAAAAGGGTATGGCAGCCCTTGGCTATTATATGATTTGGTGACAAGAAAGACCTCTGTCTATCTCAAAACATCATGAGTTATCTTTTCTGCTAGAAAATACGGCTAACTGCCAATCTGCATCAAATTTTAAACCAGTGAAAGGAAATTTGAGTTGTTTACATGAGCGCTTCTCTGCATCTAATATGAAGTGAAAGAATATACAGAAATCTTTTGAGAAATTTGCATATTAACTAGCCTCCCCTAGTAGCTCAGTGGTAAGTCTCTGGGCTTATTGACACTAAAAATTGGGTTTTGATACCCTTGGTGGGCACAGCACAAATAGCATATTGTGTAGCCTTGTGAGAAACAAAGAAATATATTAAAGTAAATAAGAGGGGTAGCCAAAGCATGACACAGTCCTCTACCATGCTACATTATCAATATTGTTCAGGCTGATAGTGAGTAATACTGGGTTGATGTTACCTATTAGCATTTAGTTTTTATGAGCAAAGTACATTGTATCTGTATACTAAAGTTGTGCTACATAGGCCTGAATACAATGAAATAAATAAAAATATACTACAAAACACATATATTGTGTGTCAAACTAATAGTTTATTTATCTGTTAATCTTTCTCTCAGTTCTAAGAAAAATAAAATATGTATGAAGTAGATACAATAACTTATGAAAACATGAAATTGAGCAGGAAAAAGCAAAAAGTTTTATTTCAATTCTTTTTGACCCATAATTAATTAAAAATGGTCACTTGATAAAAAAAAAGTTAATCTGACATAATAAGTGCAACTTTTACATTATTCATTTTCCTACACACAATTGTCAGAAATTATGAGAGGATGGATGAAAATAGACATATAACCAAACCTGGATCAAAAAGGTATCTACATTCAATGAATAACTTTGTTTTTTTGCAATTCAACTCATTTTATATTCTTCACATTTTTTGTATTCAATGAAGTGGACAAATATTTTAATGGTGTATAAACTTATTCGTAATGTAGGTTATCAATCCATATGGTCTTCCTACCATTGTACATGTCGAACTTATATGTAAAGCTTTTTCTGGAAAGTGTGGTCATTTGTGGTTTAGTAGTTTTTGTAAACTATAAGTAGTATATGTAAGTTGAAATACAGAAATTAAATCATCTCCAATCATTCTTGATTTATTTTCATATGTGTTTCATTAATTCTTTATAAGAGTGTCTCCACTGTTTTGGTAGTAAAGCTACAGACTTACAGTGCTAAAATTTGGCTTTTGATACCTGTAGTAGGCAGAACTCAAATAGCCTACTAATTTCTAAGTGTACAACAATGAGTATAAGTTATATTTAAAATGAAAGCAACAGTTAAATATTCATGTATACAGTAGTTCTGTTGTAACATAAAACAGTGCAATATTTTACATGTATACAGAGGTCCAAGAATAGGAAAATCCCATTGGAAGACTTCTAGGTGGTTGAAAGTAATATTACATGATCAACTTAAAACAACTGCATGATAATCCTATACTTAGTACCTGAATAATATGATTAATTTTGATTGTAACTTAGTTTATACATGCATTAAAAATAAATTCTTTCACACACAAAAGTTTTTACTGTTATTCTTAATTCTAAACAGTTTAGCCCTGCAAAATGTGCACTGATCGAGAGCATAGATCAATCCTATTTGGTAACTTAGTGGCCTGAAAATTCACAGGGGTCATTGAAGTCATGAAAATGTGCATAGAAATTTGACATGCATGTAGAAGAATAAAAGAGTTAAGACTACTTTTATACTAAGTATTTCCAGATAATTGATTATTGTATATTAAAAGTTCTCTTTAAAGTCTTGTTCACTAAACTTCTTCATTGCAGTTGAATATTGATGTGTTATCCTTAATGCATTTGTACAGACCCTGTTTCACTTCTAAGTACTTGAAGTGGTATCACCTTTCTTGTTTTAAGAGTAGCGTAATTCTTGAATTACACAGAAGATCATAGCTTCAAAGAATGTAGGCAGATGTAGATTGTAATTACACTGTATGATAGATGGATGTATATTATTCAACTAAGAATCTGTTAACTAGTGTAGAATGTACATGTATGAAGTAGAGACAGAATTAAGTATACATTTCATGGCTAAGACATCTCTGACTTTCCTGAAGAAGCTTACATCACTGTTTCTACAGAGTACTTGGTGGTGTAAAAGTATTCTTAATAACCATTTTATTTTCAAAGTGATAATTTTTATGGTAAAAATCATACATACATTATACCAATTATACAATGTATGTACATACCATTCACCTTTCTTATGCATATAGGTATGAATTTAATTTTACTTCTAAAATTGTGTATACATTTTTATAATAGATGTCATATATGATACAAAATACATGTGGTTGCTAATACATGTGTATTGCAATTTACCATTGTGATTCACAGGATTAGATGCATGTAAATTTTTAATTTCAATGCATAAATAAACAAATTCCTATCTCCCAGAAGTAAAGAGCATCTTTGATAGTGTAGAATACGTGCAAAAGACTTGTATTGAATTATGGGTGCTACTATAGCGTGAGGTCTACCGCCATATGTCGCCTACCCAGGTCTATCAAACATGTATAAAAATGTATCAAATTAAGTGTTTATCGCTAAAATAAATGTATGGAAATGTGTGATATCCATGAGGGATGGATAATGCAGCGGTAGACCTCACGCTATAGTACTAACGGGAGGTAGACCTCACGCTATAGTAGCACTGAATTATGTTTCATTCTCAAATTATGATTTTGACAATATTATTATTTGTTCAAATGTTTAAACAAGTAGATATATTTGTTTTTTGTTTTTCAAGCCATCTGTTACATTATGTTTTCCTTTAATATTGAAATTTCTTATTTTTGTGAAGTAGCAAATGAATAGAAACTTTTCCACGTATGCAGTTCAGATATTGTGTTAACAGGTAACAATGAAATATATTACATCAGTAAGCTTTTTAAATCTTAAGACTTTTTAAAGTCTTGTTTATAGAAGTTGTACTTTGATAGTACATTAACTTGTTCTTAATTATTAAAGATCTAATATTGATATTAGTGATAAATGGTACAAAAACATGTATCTTTAGAGTCCAAAGCAAACATATTTGAAAAACTTAAAGTTTTTTAGTATTTATAGCTTGTATTAACGTTGTTAGAATAATTGTTTTGCTTTGGGGTAATTTGTGTAATTAATGTTTTAACTAGCTTATAAGCATAATTAGAGCTATAGTATATGAAAATAATTGGGCAAAATTTCTCTATAGTTGTACTCTTTTTCATCTTGTTTTAATTGTATTTGGATTATAATATAACAGTTATTCAAAATCTGAAGGATTTTTTATTTTCTAATAGTCTTAATTCTGAAACTACAATGACTGTCATTTTTGTAATTTTAGTATTTCTCAAATTTCTTTTCATAGATTTGCCTTGACAAATATGAAAAACAGATTTTTAGTGATTTTTATTGTGATGATATATTATTGGATAAAAGTTATGATGTTAGTTTTTATCAGTTTATCTGAAGCTTCTACATCTTCATGTCATTTTTATTAACTTCATCTTGTTCTATCGACTGATTTTATTAACAACTTATAGTTATTTTTAACTGCACACCAGTTTGAAGGTGTATTTGGGCTAAGTAGGATGAATAACAACTTGAGTGACCAAAGTAAATGCTCAGGAACAAGGTAAAGATTCTACTGTATATGTATATGTTCTAATAACTTAGGCAAAGGTGGTGTGCCGAGATTATTTTATAGTTGTACATATACACAATATTGTTTTGTTCATAAGTTTTAACTAAGTTAGGCTAAGTTCATGTTTATTTATCATTGCTTGCTCTGAATGCCGAATATTTTTACTGTAAACATCTTTTACAAAATGTTTTTAATAACTTTACAAAATTGTTACCACAACTTGACTTAATATTGTTATGTAGAGAAGTTGCACTAACTATTCAAGGAGAGTGATTCAGACTTAGAATTTGAAGGTTTCACTGAAAACAATTTGTAGTTTTGAATATCAGATGTAATGATAGACTATGTAGCTTTGTCAACATACTTTAAAAGAAAAAATGTAATTTGATGTGTTCTAATTTTTGTTAATTATAAACATAGAAAGAAAGTATGTTTCTCCTTCACCAAAGATTCAGTAAGCAAACTTACAAGTGATTTTGTTGTATGTTTACTGCTCCTGAGCTAGTTAATCTCAAAGATTTCTCTATCTAGTCAAATGTAATTAATGTTCTTTATTACATATAAGTATCAAGTTTCTCATGCCATAGCAACTGGTAATCATGTAGTTGTTATCTTAAATGTTGATGTGTTTGTGTGTAATATCTTGTTAAAGAGAGTGGAAAAAATCAGCAAATAAAAAAAGGCTTTGGTGCATTGTTTTTAAGTGTGACATTAATTCCTGGAATTTAAATTTCAAAGAACAAATTTGGAAGTGAAAGAAGTACTGTAACTTGCATGTGCGTAGGTGATTATTGTCAGTACTATTCTTTTTTTTAAGCGGTTTACCGTTCTCAGTACTATTCTTTTTTAAGTGTAAAAAATAGCATTTTTTGTGTTGTTAGGTTGGTAGAAAATGACCTGTGTGATACACATCTTGGAATAATGTACCATTTGTCCCTGGTTATGATATATCAGAGCTGTGTAAAGGGTTTTTTTCAATTTAAGATTCTTCAGATCAACAAACAGGTGGAATAAAATGGATTATTGTCAAAATAAATGCATGAATGAATCTTCTTTAGTATATCAGAGATCATACATGGGATCTTGCTAATGTAAGTTATTATTTTCTAAGCAACACCCTACATATTTGTAGTTTAGCAATAATTAATTGATTGAAATGTTCTTCATAACCTTTAACCCTCTAATAATAAGTGCCTGTTATGTTGCAGCAACTTTAGTTTCTTGGTAAAAACAATCAAACATAACAATTATTAGTGACAATCAGTATGCAACTGTCTGTTTGATGTTAGACACCAAATATTTAACATGCATGCATTGTATTATAGGTACCAGTATTGTTGTAATAGATTTTAAAAATGGTTCAACACAACTAAGTGCAATAGTTAATCTGTTATTTTGTATTAACTTTTCACATTAACTCTGTAAACCAAAAGTTTCAAACTACAGTCAGTGATAACTTTTATTCCAAAGATGTTGTAGTATGATATTGTATTTCATGATGATTATAGTTATTTGTATCTAAATTTTTAGGATTTTGTTTATAAGAATATTTCTTTTAGAAGTGTAATTTAAAAATAGTCTGAGCAGAACTGATCAGCTAAACATACTTTTAACATCAGAGGGGGGTACTTTCTTAAATTTATTATTGTTGTTAAACTGCCTTATGAATGAGAAATCAGGATTTATTTAATAATTAAAGGGAGAACAACATTGAAATAATTGCACAATAAATAATTTATTAAAAACAAGGCCTAGCCCTAAAAAGACCATGTTTTGGTTTCTACATCACCATCCTAAGGATGTGTTCATACCTATTTTTCAAATCATTTGTATAGGTAATGATAAGAGACACGTTCTAGTTTCATGTATATGTTCAACTTTGAACAGCTCTTATCCTTCATTGCCATGGTTGGTAGCCTACGTGATCACTGAAGTCAAATAATTAGTTATCATATTAGTTTATCTTGTCTTTATGGACTATCTCACACCGAATAAGAGAATTAACAAAGGAAATATTTTTTTTTTTTCACACCTGGCTGACTTACTAGACTCTAAAGAATACTTTAAATGGGTATTAATTTATTGGTTTCTGCCATATTGGTTATGTGTGGAGAGAAGAGGGGTTAGAAATTGTTTTCACTTTTTATCCATGGATCTTGCCTAATGAAGTAGGTAATTTAGGCCTTCATCATGTGGAATGTTGGTGTAAAGGGAAGAAACATCCATTGTGTAAAGAAGACTGTTGGGTGGTTACTGTCAGTCAGTATTAATATCTTCTATGATGTTAAGAAAGTGAGTAGTATCCTTTATGTAAGAGGAGAGGGTACAGGGAATACATTTTATGTGTTGGTCAACAAAAGCAGACATCTTTTCAGTAGCTATGTTAATATTAGAAATTATTAGTTGACCAGGATTGTTTGGTTTGTGTATTTTGGGTAAGAGATAATATCTACCAGGAAAAGCTTGTCTGGGTATCCAATACTGAAAGGTTTCTTTGTTAATTTTATTATTTTGGAGGAGTTCTTTAAGCTTATCAGTTATGGTCTTAATAAACTGAGTTATTGAATCATGTGACAGTTTTTTGTAGAAATTAGTGTCCTCTAGTTTGCCCCTGAAGAAGAAAGGGATTTTATTCATTTCTATTATAAAGTAATTGTATTTCTTTAATTAGATAGTTCACTTAGTTATACATTTTTTTTCTAATTTGCTTTTGAAATAAAAAATTAATGTTAATGGTATAGTGTATTAAAACAACAAAAATTGTTGCAGGACCTCAGATAGTTTCAGAATAAAATGTACTATTATATTTAGTTACAATATGGATATGTATTTCATTTTGTGTAGTTCTGTGGATATACTTTCAAGTTCTTATTGGAATAAAATATATCTGTTACAGGTGGATGATGTTCCCAAGGTAGTTCTGAGGTGTTCATTAATAAGCATATTTGGATTTATTTTATCATTACATCAATGATAACCTGGTTGGATATTACACACGCTTTTTATGGCAAACTGTTGAATGATTGTCACCAAACCTTGCATGTATCTTTAGGACCTCCTGTGGAGGGAAAAAAAGGGGTCAATCTTTGGACTGACCCCTGTATGCCATTCTTGGGGGGGGGGGGCATTTGTCTTCTTGTGTGTTGAACTTGTATGTTGGCTTAATGGTTCAGCTAGTGAACATCAAAGGAGAAAAGGTTCTGTCTTATATTATTTACTTGATTGGAGTCATTTTGTTTTTCTATAGAAAACCAACAGCCTGACCTACTTGGAAGTTTTGGAATCTGTATTGATCATGGGTGCACCTTGCTTTTTATTTTGTAATATTATTGCTTGAGTTAGATTATTACTATAGCTATTGTTAAAAGAAAGTACACTGTAATTCTTATATATATCATTATCATAAAAGCCAAATGTTGGTTGGTCATGCTCGATTTCTCCGAATTTTCTGAGTTACATGTGTCCATTTCCATTTTTTCTTCGATAATACTTCCTATTTTCATTGCTCGTTCCCATTTCAATTTAATTCAGTCGCTAACATAGACGTAAATAGTCACTAAATTTTGGCACTTTTTCTGCTATATAAAAGCCTGTCAAGTAGGGAGTTTTTATACCAAAGATTTCTTAAGCACCCAGTAAAATTAATTTGCCGTTTGTTGTGATCGAGTATTTACACGAAATATGGCTTTAAGAGAACTATTGTAAGAATGCAATTGATGTAATTAGAAAAGAACTGTGATCGATGCTGGGAAAAGACACACTTTAGGTAAAGGAGATATTGCTCATGAGAGGCTTTGGTTTCCCGAAGCCTCAAGGCCCTTTATTTATTTTCCTTATGTCTGTTTACGGGTGGCAAAGTTACAAATGCAAATTGGAGGATTTAAATTTGGTAGGCTTTTATACCACTATATATATATAGTTGTATAGTTTTGACAAAGAAATATTGTTTTTCGTGAGCAATAAGAGCCAAACCATTAAAATCAGTTAGCCTTGATTTAGGTATATGTGCCTGAGATGCAAGAGAAGTATCAATTACGTTACTAATAAACGCGGAGTTTCTTAACATGCTATTTTGAACTGCAAACGAAGCTTGACTGGATGATGAAAAAATATAATATACACAATCAAAATTAGACAATTAGTATTAAACATCTATAACTTTTAGCATATTTTTAAGCATTTAAGGAAAAACAAGCAGCGAGTTCGTGCATTATGTCATGGTTATTATATTTTATTTGATGTTTAAAAAATATACATAAAAAACAACAACCAGAAAACAAAACATGGCGATATAAAATTTTTCTTTATTAGTTTTTTAAGTTCTCACTGAAGGATGGAAACCATATTAAAAAAAGACGACAAACAACTTCAGAGAAATGTTTTTTATTTTATCCATCGTTAGGTAGGCTTTAATTTTTGGATGGAATTTTGATTCGTCAACTTGCGACATTGAAAAACAGAAATGACATATTTATATTTTTCTGAGGCTCCTCTCACATATCTACTTCCCCAAAGTAAAAATGAGCCAATTAATACAATATAAAAATAATTAACAAACTAATTAATAAAGTTTGAAAATTCGTCTACTTAAATGAGTTAAAGCAGGAAAAGTTTTACTTTAATGAAAACTTACATTCATAGCATTTTAACATTCTTTTTATGAATGCTAAAAATTATATTTCTTAAAAGCAGAAAATAGTTAATTTGCAGATTAAAAACGCGCTGTCCATACTCCATATAAGGTAAAAGAAAAATGTATATAAATTTGTTAATACGTTAAAAGAAGTTGTTTTTATTAAAGGCCACGAGTGCACATGCAAGTTTTACTGCTTACTAATGGAATATTGAACAGCTTGAAGTTTTAAACATGTATTTCCTTGATGAATAGCAGGTGTCAGTTAATAAAGGCATTTGTTACTTTTATAATGTTATGATTATCAGATATTTGTAGCAAAATGAAGATATCAAATATGTAATGTAATAAAGTGTACATTTTACATTATGTAATACAACGTTCGTGGGTTATTTTACAATTATAATTAATCAATAAATAATTATAATAGCTTGTAAATGTAATTTTTGGCAACATAAACTCGAAAATGATTTATGACTTTAAAAGAAAAATGACTGAAATAAATAAAATTAAAATGTAAATAGCAAAATTATTCAATTTTGTGTTCGAATTCAATGAAAAATGAATTATGGTCATAATGAGAATTGTCAGTAGAAATGAGAATCATTGTCTTCATTTAATTTTTCATTGAATTCGAATAGAAAATTACATTTTTTTTCCATTCTAAATATTTTTTCATTTATATAGCACACGTACCACCGTGAAGTATGAGTGACTTTGTATATTCCTAATATTCCTTGCTGTAGCAAGCAACGTGTTATAATATGTTTGTCTGTGAAGAGTTAGTGGCTGATGTTATTCATGAAATATGTTCAGAAAAATAAATTCGTGCACAGAATATATTTATATACTACATATTGTAATATGGGATAAATTTTAGTTGGTACGCGTTGTTAAATATAATATATATCGTCAAATTATTACAGAGGTAGTACTGAGTACCAGATAAACTTTATCTGTACCAAATTATAAATATTAAATATAGAGGAAGAACACAATTTTTACAACACTAACTACGTTGTTATACTATAAAATAGCTTTGAAAATTGCAATGGGGTGAGGCGTCATGCAGGCATGCTGAGTACTAACAGAAAATTTTCCAGAAATTCATTCCTGATCATTTTGTAAGTAAATAGATGCAGAAAGATAAGCAATAATTTTTTATTCTGTGTTATTACAAAGTTTAGTAACATAGACATTTAGATTTTCGTTCCACTTTTTAATCTGGTTCCGGGGATAATGGTGTCCAGGAAAAGACCGTTGGAACAGACTGCAGATGGGGAGAATGGGGTCGTTCAATCTGCGTTATACGTGATAGATAATCACTTAGCTTTTTTTTAACGGATGGTTTTGACCTTCAGTCGTTCTGTAGGTTACACATAGCGAGGTCAAATAAAGTTTGTAAAACACCTCCTACTCAGAAGTTGTGATACGTTAAATATTTTGCTTACTACACAGAAGTTGTATCTACTGTTTTACATGTACATTTTCACACAAGACATCCTACTACTATTATTGAACACTAACTCATAAACCATAGGCGTACATGCGTATTCCTGTAGGCTATTGTAACAAGTTCTTTTAAACAGAATAATCTTGAGACCAGATAAAAAACAAGGAGTTTCGTATTTATATTCTCAGTACTTGAATAGTACTATACGTATGATTTATGCGTAACAATGGGATATTCAAACAATAATAAAAAACAGCTTGAGAATGCATTTAACGTTTTCAATTTCAGCATTTTAGGTATAAAAAAATTGCACACATCAGTGTTTAAGTACTCAGTGTTACGTATGGCACCTTGTAGTGAAGCTTAACGACTGACATATCAATCAGTCAGCGTCAGTGACTTTCAAGTATCAACACGAGTAAATCGAAACGGGTGTTTTTGTCATTTATCTCTTGGAAACAGTCATATATAAGCTCATGAATTACCGATATATTTGTATTCTACCTTCTGCAGTGACTAATTTCCCCGAAAGGGGGTCGAAGGCCGCCTGGAGGGGTTATCTGTTTTAACCACTCGCACTCCTATACAGTAATGTATTGCCTATCAGTCAGTCAGTCAGTAGACACTAAAATGAAGTCACATAAGGGACGTTTAACGTTGCAATTTATACTGTCGTAACGTTAGCAAAACATGCGCATGCCATGAATCATGAGAAGAATTATGCAATCTGTAGACTACAACACATGACATATGGACTTTAAAAGCAAGAAATGAAAATATTTATTACTCTTAATTTTGGTTTTATTTACTCTTGAAACATAACACTTTCGGGGACCTTGTGCAAGCACATCTAGTATATATATATTTATATTGCAGTTTCAAAACTTTCATCGACACGTTTAATCGTTTGTTCTTGTTTTCAGTCAGCTAGCCTGTTGTTCCGTACTATTTCATGGGCCGGCATGGCCAGGTGGTTAGGGCGCTCGACTCTCAGTCTGCGGGTCGCGGGTTCGAATTCCCGTCACACCAAACATGCTCGCCCTTTCAGCCGTGAGGACGTTATAATGTGACGGTCAATTCCACTATTCGTTGGTAAAAGAGTAGCCCAAGAGTTGGCGGTGGGTGGTGATGACTAGCTGCCTTCCCTCTAGTCTTACACTGCTAAATTAGGGACGGCTAGCGCAGATAGCCCTCGTGTAGCTTTGCGCGAAATTCAAAAACAAACAAAACAAACTATTTCATGTTTGCCCGTAAACCAATCCACATATTTCAACCTCACCAGACCTATTTGTCCATTTATCATTAGTAAGCCCATCCTCGAGTTCCTAATCTTTCCCAATCTCCAAGTCTGTTAACTAGTTCGTCGTGGTATTATCAAATCGTTTCTATTGTAATGTTTTACCATTTTTTATTTCTTCCATTAATTGTTCACGGTTTATTTGCTCATGTACTTACTTTGTTAGTCTTTCTGCTTGTCCGTCTGCCAGTTTGTATGTCTGTCCTACCTTTATCACCCCCCCCCCCCCCAGATCCGTTTTTCTTATTACTGTCGATCGTTAATTTCGACTTTGCATTTGTTTATCATCATATTAGTCTCACTGGCACGTTCAATGCATATGTCTCCTGTTCCTGTAGTTCATCTGGCTTATCTGTTTTCTACACCAGCGTTTCCCAAACTATGTTCCGTCCGAGATTGATAGGTGCTCCGTGAGAAGATCATGATTTTAAATTAAACAAAAAAAATTAACACCTTTTGTACGATCATAACTTATTATGAAATATTTTCCTATGTATTAAAATTAGATAATGTCGATTACACATTGAAGAAGAATTATAGAAGATGCCATATCTATTCTACATAATATCTTAGTAGAGAGGTTTGCATATTATAAGCATAAAAATGTAAAAATTCACTAATATGTAATTTGATTAAATAAATAAATGAATAATATACTAATCTACAATATCTACACCGATATTTCAAGTGTCTAGTGTTCCGTAAGTTTTTCTCAGCTGAAAAATGTTCCGTGGCCAAAAAAAGTTTGGGAAACGCTGGTCTATACATTTAACACATATAAACGAAGAAACACAAACTTCATTGTATCCGTCGTGTTAATGTTATAGTGTTTGTTTGTTTGAAGTTAAGCACAAAGCTACGCGA
>NW_013666936.1:19096-43582 GCF_000517525.1 Limulus polyphemus
GGCTAGCGCAGATAGCCCTAGTGTAGCTTTGCGCGAAATTAAAACCAATCTAACCATACATCAAAAGTCCATCTCTAACCTTCGAAACATGAGAAATATCATTTAATTGCATAAGAACAGAAATAAACGTATACCCAGACTGCATTATGCTATAACCAAAACGTTTAGCTCCTAGTTCCAAGGGCAGGTAAAGGAATTAAGATTAAGTAATGACACGATCTCAGAAATTTTTTCTTAAAAATAAGAGTTGTTTCTTCAGTTGAAATATGAAACATTTGGTAGTAGTTTATAAGACTCGGAAACTTTGAGGGAAAATGTAGCCAGAAAACGAGAAAGTAATTTCTTTCGCTGTTATATATATTTATATATGTTGGTTAAAATACAAATGTTAGCGTTTTGCGAATAAAATTTCACGGAAATTTGAAAAAACAACGAACATTCAAACATTTAAGTTGTTAACGTGCATGGCCATTCATGTCAACAATTTACAGATAACTTCTGAATATTACTAGTAGGTTTGTTCGTTTCTTTGTGCGCGATTAAGTTTTGGAGTAATTGTGAAAAATGTATGATTAGAAACATTAATGTAAATACAATTATAGGTTAGAGATATGTAATTTCGTAGAATGCATCTTATTATTGGTATTTTCATCGTATTTTTTTTGTCATATCGGCCTCGTTTTAAAAATATGAAGAAAACATTTAACATTCATTTATTAACACCTCGACTCTGATGTTTATTATTTTTTTATGATTCCGAAGGACAATTACAACCGACATCATTGAATCTAAGAAGTAGGCCAGAGTGACAACATCCCCATTTCCTAGGCCTGACTTTATGCCTTCCTATAGCTTACGTGACAACAGGGTTAGAATCGGTGTTCGTGAACACTTGCACACCTCTGGTCTTCAGTTACCAATTGCTGACGTCAGTAGCTCTCGTATTTATATCTTATTCGTGTTTCCCCAAACAACTCACAAACTCACCCATTGTGCTTGTAAAACGTGTTCAGGCCCACGGCTTACAAGTGAGGCGGCCCTCATGCCGTTGGAATCGTCCTACTAATGAATATTAAGGGGGGGGGGGGAGTAAGAGGGTGGAGGGCCTTCAACTAACAGCTGCATATCACCGGACGATCACCTGGTTACGGCGGCTATAGTAACGGAAGAGTAGGGTGTTAGAGTTCTGTATATAGTGCGGACATATGCATCGTTTCGCCTAAAAGCGACATCAAGTTCAACGTTTATAGTCGCGTTAACCAGAATAAATAACGACTCGCTATATTTTTCTGCAGTTCTTGCTGTGTGTATGTGTCTGTGGTGTACGTTTTTTCCGTGTTTCGGCTCTGTGTGAAGCTGTATTGGAAGAGCTTCTTTGCGGCGGTACTTTGTTCCACCATAAACAATGCGTGAGCCTGTCTCTAAGCAACCAACTCTAGAAAACAAAAACAATTTGAGTTTGCCGTAAGTGTTTTTCATATTAAACACGTGTTTCATGCTTTTACATGAAAAAATATTACAATTAATTACTAGGCAAATTACGATCAATGCCTGCATCTTAGGTATGGCAAATAATTAGATCTGTGGTTTTTAGTAGAAGCGAAAAACTGAATTTTCCTATCAGTTATAAAATTAATTGTTTTTGAAGTTCATAAAGTAATATGAAAATATACAAACAGTCATAGCGGTATTAATTCAAACTCGTCTTTATTTTTGCAGGCCTGCTTTTGTGAGATAAATATTGTTATGGTTTACACTAACTTCCTCATTTCCAGATTTGTTTGTTATAAAATTATGAATTAATACATATTAACCATTAAAAAGTATATATATATAATTATGTAAAAACTTCTACAGTGGTTTTACTAAAAATCTTTGATAAAAATTGCAATTAATAGTAATTAGTCTTAATTATGAGTGACAGGCAAACCAGAAGAAGCCTTTATGACTACCCTACCTTAAGTTATCGGTTGTTTTTGGCTCTTATCTACATATATATATATATATTTATATAAAGATAAACAAAATGACATAGTTTCACTTGTAAGTCAACCTTGTTTTACATTCATAATCATAAACTTATTCTTATTTATATGTACTATATATTTTTAGGTTCAAACCCCATTGAGTTAGGAGTTGTCAATCCCATTTTTCATTCATAAAAGAGTAGCATAAGAGTTGGCAGTGGGTGGTGATGATTAGCTACTTTACCTCTAGTGTATCACTGTTAAATTAGGGACAGCTAGTGTAGATAGCCCTTGTGTAGTTTTTGCAAAATTCAAAGCAAATAAAAAAATGAATTGAGTTTTTTTTTATTCACATTCTGAAATGTATTTGCTTATTAGCTAACTTGTGTAGATTACAAAGCAGATTGCTAAGTGAATATGATTATATTTTTTATAAATCAACAGTAGAAAGAAACATTACTAAATTGAGAAATAGAAGACTTATTTTTAATATGAACAAGTAGCATGTAATATATGCAAATAAGATATATTTGTGTTTAGGGAAAGGTATTATAAATAATATAAGGTTATTACTTTTTTTTCACAGAGATGTATTACATTTTACATTACACCTATGGGTATGTATTATGTTTAAAGAAACTTTAAGGAGTAACTAAAATAAAAAAGTAGTAATAAGTAATATAAGTTAAATAGCTAATTTTGTTTTTCAGCCTGCACCCATATACAGATTTTGCAGAACTAAGTTAAGTCATTAACTGAATATATATTCAGATTCTTTTCAGGCTTGGTGTTGTTAAACAATTTTCAAAACAGCACGTTGAATAGCCACTGCACTAACTCCAGATTATGGATTAAATTATCCAAATTGTGGTACTCTAGTTACCTTTTGATATGTACATAGGTACTCATGCATGCACATGTACTTGTATGTACATATACATGAGTAATGGTTAACTCCTTTTCATGTGACTCAAGATTGATCTTTTATATGGTATTTTAATTTTTCTACCAGTTTATCAACTCTCACTTCATTCAGTTATGATGATGTTATTTTAGTTTCAATTAACTGGAAAATTATTGAATAGAAGTGGGAAATGAAAGTAATCATTGTGTCCTTGAACACTTTAAAGGAATGTATGGTAAATTGAAGTAATGCTGGAATGACTATTATCAAGTTATTTAACTAAAACTAAACAAGTTTAGAACTACTATAAATAACTTATCTTTTCTAAACTTTATGGTACTTTACTTTGTATTTAAACATGTAAATTGAAAATGTTAAAGCTATGCTTGTATCTTCTCATAGACTAGAGTTTAATATTCCAATGTGAATGCATTTAGGGTAAGAATTGAAAACCTAATATGTATGTTTTGTAGTCCTATGTAGTAAATACATTATTTGCAAACATCCAAAGAAGTGTTCATAAAAATGCATGTTTCTTTGTCAGAAAATGATACAATGCTCTCCTACCATGTCACAAGATGCAAAATTCAAAGTAGTTTGCCATAATTTGGTAAACTTGATTCTCTATAAATAAACTTACATACAGTTTCCAGACACTTTAACTAAATAAATTTTTTCATAATTTTATTTGCATTCAGACCATATGTTTACTGAATAGTTATTATGTATTATATTTTGCTGCTTGTTTATTATATTTTAACTTGATATATATTCTTTCTCTTGATTTTAGGGTTTTTAAGAAAAGCTCACCAAATGGAAAGGTAAATAGTAACAGAATTTATTTACAATACACACATGCACACACACATATATATATATATTAAATTTAATTTCAAACTTATCATAATTGAAGATGTATGAATATTTAATATATCATGTAACAAAAGAAGTTATGATGTAGTGAATTAATGTTTCTTATATTAGAGAATGAGTATATGTGTATTGGAGGTGGAGGGATGACTGGATGGATGTTTTGACAAACTTTCCAAATTTCATCTGTGGTTATTATACATTTCACAGTTAAAATGACATATTCTATAATATCAATACAATAAGCCTTCATTATTTTTGCCTGTCCTGTCTTTGATAGAGAAACTTCCATGGTTTACACAAGGCTACAACATACACAGGAAAAATGTGTGGTTTATTACACCACTAGTAAACTTAAGATACATGTAAACTAAGTTCTTGAAGTTCAGGGTAGTGAAGTAAAATTGGATATTGTCAAATATTTGTATTATTAGGCATCACTTGCAGCTACTGATATTTTATTGATTTTGTTTTATACTAGCTTGTGTAAAATCTTATTAAGGAAGATTGACTTGAATATGTTTTCAGTTTATCTAAGTGAAGAGGGTATATGAGTAATTTGTCTTTATGATGAAACCAAAGAAATGCAGTCTTTGAAATTGGTTTTTAAGCTATAGGATTACAGTAATATTTGTTTTATTAAAATAATGATAGAAATCCACAGATAGAACTTAAGTAATTTATAGCTATTCAGATATCAGCCATTATATATCTTCACTTGATACATTACCACATTTTTGTAGAAGGAAACAAAAAATTTAGTTTGTATGGAAAACTACTTTTACATTGCTTAAAACAGTATGGGAATCGTGTAGCTATTACAAGGTAATTGTTGATAGACTTGAGTAGTTATAAATACACCTGTGTATTACATTATAGACCTTCACTTATAAAGGTATGGGCACAATTAAATAACTGAATGTAGCACCTTGAGCAATGTCCCCATATTTCAGCTCTGATGCTTACCTGTGGAATGGACAGTAACCCAAAAAGATGTTTGAAATGCAAGTAGCTCCCATCATGTTTGAAATGCAAGTATTTTTTTAACAGCTTTCCACATATTTTTTGAGGTTTTGAATTTAAAGAAAGATATACATTTTTGTTTTTTAAGTCAATATTTTACATAGATTTTACCATATTTTATACTTTTTCTAATATTAAATTTCTATTCTTTCAACTAGAGTCTGTAAAATACATTAACTATGCAGTGGTTACTGCCAGTATAATGTATTATATGCAAGTTTGTACAGGCCTTTTTTTCTGTTGTTGTTGGCTTAGTAATTTTAACTAATAAAGCTAGTTTTTCATGATTGATGCTGCAAACATCTGTTGTATAGAAGAATATGTCTACTTATAAGGACAAAAAGTAGATTTTAAGTGTAATGTAATAATACAATTCATTGCAATATGTTCTGAACAAAATAAATAACTTTGTTTTATATATGTGTATTTTTGTTTGGAAATGGTTCTGAAAGAAAGAAAGGAGTTGTTTTAAAATGAATTTGAAATCTTATAGACAGAAAATCACAGATTTTGTATTGTTGTCAGCAATATATACATCAAATCATGGAATATTTGATAGTGACATTTTTCCTTTTCCTTTAGATAACAGTTTATCTGGGGAAAAGAGATTTTGTTGACCATATAACTAGTGTTGAGCCAATTGGTAAGTGTACCTTGACTATGAATATATTTAACAGTGTTAACAATCTATACATTAAAAGCCACTCTCTTTTTGGAATACTCCCTTTGTCAATAATGCTTGACCCATTGTTGGTCAAATTGGTTCAATGGTTTGTCTTAAGTGGAATTCTCAGATTCAAATCTTAGTTGAGTAGGAATTTTTTATAACTTTTTCTAATTATTTCATTATGTTTAGAGAAAGATATTCCAATATTAGAAAAATCACCATAACCTCTTACTTTACATTAGGGATTTGAATGATTTGTTAACACTTGATTGTAAAGACTGGATGTCACATGTAGAAGTCTTGAGTTCAAATTGTAGTTGGGTCAGTAATTTATGTTAATTTTTCTTTATATATTATATATATTTGTTTAGAAATTTATTATCATACTTGCAATAATCTCTTTGAATATTCAGTAAAGTACGAACACTAATATATATTAAATATTGGATAATTCCATATTACATAATAAACATGAGCGACTTTATGTGTAAAAAACAATTTGAGTATATTTTTAATGCAATAGATAATGCTATGATACATTATTAAAGATATTTTTCACTTTTGGTAAGAGATTTTTAAAAACTCTGTCAAAAAATTTATAAGCATTTTTTTTATGAAAAGTTATATCTTCATGCATTTGCCTTTCACTTTCAAATTCTATACCTTTGCCATAACAGTTAATAAATGGTAGGGTCAGACATTTGACCATGTAAGAATATTTCTTCAAGAACCAGTTTTTTTGCATGATTCCTTCTATAAGGCTTTATAAAAAAAAAGCAGATTTTCACATGGTATAAAAATATACATAAGTCAGAATTCTAATCAAGGACCAGTTACAGGAGATGACCAAATATACACAAAAAATTTTGTTTACGGGAAATATTATATATATATATATATATTTCTACTACAATATAATTAATTTTTAGAAAACAGAGGTGCCAGTGGATTATCTCTGCTGTTGATGACAATTTTACTGATGAAGTGATGCCACAAATGACCAGTCAGGAATTTTGAATAACCATCATAAATAGGCAAATGGAATTCTGATCTATGTAATAGCTAACACTTGTATAGCCAGTTATGATTCTACCATTGTTATGAACCAATGTGAAACATTATAGTCAACCTGTGATGAAACCAATGATTTGCTAGAGCTGTAAAGCAGGAGGTACTTCTGGATTTGTATAATGTAATTACTGATTGGCACTGGCAAGTGCTATCACCTTTGTTAACTTTGAAAAATTATTTTTTCTGCAAAAAGTCTGTGAGAGTTGTACATTATTTCTTAAATATAACTGGTCTTATGTTCAAAACTGAAAATGTAATTTATTTGTACTGTTCATTATCAATTACTTCACCAATGTGAACCAAAGCTTATTTTTTGGTCAGTAGGTTGCAATTGTGTTGCGTTATTCAGCATATCTAAAGAGAAATACTTGGATTAAGGAGCCAATTTCAATTTCAAAAGTTGTTGAGTGTTGGTCTAGTGGTTTGACTGAATGGGCAGTACAAACTGTGAAGTGCATGTATGTGAACCTTTACCAATCTATTTATGTTACAACTACATACTGACCAACATTTTGCTAGTTTTGAATCTACTGATTTCTGTATGGAAAATACAGTTTTCAGTGGATTGGATGTGCATGTATGCACTTTTTCTCAATGTAGATGTACTGCAATGTCCACAGGAATGTGTGTAGTGGCTGCTTTCTGCAATATTTTCATGCACATTGGAAAATGGTTGAAGTGATCATAAGTCAAATACTGAATCACTTGGCACTCACTTGTTATTTATTGTTTTAAATTTTTTTGTTACTTGTCCCACAACACTCATTATGACAAATGACTTCTCAGTAATAATTCAGGTTTTTAAGATAAATCAAAAATAGTAAAAAATACAGCTGTAAGTTTTATCTACTCATTGTTTGTTTCATCGAATGTGAAACATTTGGCAAAATGAAACTTACAGTTACTTATCATATTACATAGTCTTTTTCAACCTATTTAGTTTATAATCTCTATTTATATACCAACAAGAGTTAAATAAATTAACATACATACCTATCAAGTTGTATTAATTTCCCAGTCACTTGAACTGAAGGAGAGACAACCTTTAGTAAGATGAAACTAGTGAAAACAAGATTTAAATTAGCTGTGAAATATGATGAATTAGATTATACCACTCTCTTTTCATTCAACAGATGGATGCATTCTGATGAATTTCTCAAACTATTTAGTTCTTTGAGAGGTTAGAGAGATAATTATATAGTAAAGGTGCTGTCCTTTGTTGTATACACACATTATTTTGATTGTGTTTGTGAGTTTAAATAAAGATTGATTCGTATTTTCATGCATTTGAGTCCATTCTCTTTCTTTCTCAAACTCAGTCGAACTTATAATTGCTTTGTAATGAATATCTTCTTGAATCTCCTGTTATTAAGTGGGCCTATTCCATTACTCTAACCCAACTCACTTTTCTTTGAACATACCATAAAGTCATCTAAATATCTCTATTTACAAGGTTTCATTTTTTGTCATGTGTCCCCCAGTGGGACAGTGGTAAGTCTATGGATTTATAATGCTAAAATCAGGGGTTCAATTCCTTTCAGTGGAAACAGCAGATAGACTGTTGTGGCTTTGCTACAAAAAATACACACACATTTGTCATGAAACATAGTTTCATGATTGAGTCTCACAATTAATGGACTATAGTCCAAAAAAGAAAAAGAGTTGGAAACCTAATTTGTAAAGTTTTAGTCATGAGACCTGGATATCTATTTTTATTTGTATGTATTATAATTGTAGAAGTATGAGTTTGTTATTATAATTTTTTCATTGCATGCACAAATTTTCTATGTAAAAGCATGAAAGTTGTGACTAGACTTTTCTTAAATAATTTATTTTTGTATTCTTTTTTCCCATTGCTAAAATCTGTGGTTCACTACCAGTAATTGTTCACAACACCGTTGTCTATAGGGCATTGTATGTTAGCTACTAGATTATAGACACTTGTAACATCTGATTGGTTGGTAGGTTAACAGAAGAAAAGGCATTTCAGTATTTACATACCACAACAATTGTTTTGTAAAACTTATACTTGTTTCCATGCTAAACTTTCTTTAGTGAGGTCATACTCATTTCTAGTGGTAGTACAGAGACTTTACAAGATAATATGAGTTAGGAATTTACCTCCCTTGAACACACAATCGTACTAGGAATATTTGTTACTGATTTAACAGTGCAATAAATAATCATTGTGAGTCTTCTCTCTGTTGTGGGAGGAATGTTTTTTCTAGAATTAGAGATTAATGAATAATATAAATGTTAATTAGTCTGGTAAAAATCTCAGCAGTTATTTGCTGTGAGGGTTTTTGCATATACACTTGCTTCTATTTCTTTACTGTATATGTTTGCAACTGGTCTCTGCTTAGTATTTCATGAACCTGTAATGTGTTGTACATATTTGATATTCTTCTGCTGGACATCAGTTTGTCTAAATGCCACAAGAATGCTAAATACCAAATCTGTATATACTGCATAGACATTTCTTTTGAATATTTTTTATTTTAACTTCACAGATAGATGAGATAAATTTTTAAGTGAATACTTTGTGCTTTTTTTTTTTCCTAAATCATTTTTTACTTCCGGGTATGACAGATGGAGTAGTTCTGGTAGATCCAAAGTATGGTAAAGATCGTTGTGTCTTTGGTCATGTTCTGGCTGCATTTCGATATGGTCGAGAAGATTTGGATGTCCTTGGTTTGAATTTCCAGAAGGACCTTTACCTTGCATCAGATCAGCTGTGCCCTCCATCAGATGACCCCAACAAGAAACGCCCACTAACTCAACTTCAGGAACGACTTCTCAGGAAACTTGGACCAAATGCTTACCCATTTTATTTTGAGGTGTGCCAAAAATACTTGAAAAATATAGATTTATCAAATTAAGGAAAAAAATCTTTAATTAATTGTTTTTGTGTTTTTTAACTGGTAAGGACAAAAGTGATAGTCTGCAAATAAAATATTACTTTCTGGAATGTAGCCAGGTTGTTTTGTCTCTGTAATTGAGAGAATGAAATATGTTTTATCCTAGGATTTTCATCAAGTTTAGTATAATTTATATTTTGTGAAAAACAAATTGCAGCACTTTGTTTAAATTTATAATTTTTTTGTTATTTGAAACGAAGTTACTTCTTATAGACAAATAATTGACTTAAATAGTGCCAACTATTCATGTGACTGAAAAATATTTAAACTGACTTTTAACTGTGGTTTAGTTTATAAAATAGAACATCATAGTTCTTAATGTTTTTGTTTCTTGTATTGTATAGTAAGTTTGAAATAATTATGATTTACTCTTCAAAGGGATCTAATAAGTAGAAATTACCATAATTTTTCTTTTGCATAATTGTCAAAATCTTTCTAACCTCCCAAACCTCTAATTGTAGCTAATTAGTTGGTACTAGAGACTTACTCTAGATTAAATAAAACAAGCTTTATTTTAATTTCATATCTGTAAATGTGTACTCAAGAACCCACATGCACAATAATAAACAAAACAGATACTTTTAAAGAGATCTTTGGTTGCCACACTACATTCAGGTGCGGGCACTTTACATGTCAGACCCTTAGTATTTGAAGCTCTTTCTCTGCTGGAAAACAGTATTAGCACCAACAAAGAGGATGTCAGTATATGATAAGGTTGTTGTATTTATTTATTTACTTCTTGAATTTATTAAACTAATGTAGATTCAAATAGATTTCCACCTGGCCTTACATCTCATCATTATACAACAAACAGTGGGGAAATATAACAAGATAAACCTTTGAAAAAAAATGTTTTCAAACAATAATAATAATATACTAACTATAGAGATATTGGATATAATCATTACAACTTCTAGTAGATAACATTATTTGCCCCACAGTGGTATGTCTGTGGACTTAAAATGCTAGAAACCAAGTTTCGATACCCGTGGTAGGCAGAGCACAGATAGCACATTGTGTAGCTTGGTGCTAACTTGAAGCAAACAAACAAATAAGTAACACTATTTACCAAGGTCTGTCGTTTATTATAATTTGTTTTGTGTTTTTTGTTTGTAGAACATAATATTTTTTCTCAGTAAAATCCTTGCTTATGAACCAAGTTCTCATAAGCTATGCATGTGTGCATGACGTTTTTGCTGCTCTGTTTTAGAGATATGCATAGTCTATTTATTCTCTTTTAATAGTGTAATATTTGTTTCTATACAAAAGTGCTTTTATCTGTGACCAGAAGAGACCCTAAATCATTTCTGTATGTTTTTTTTTTTACTTCTTCTGTGGTAAGATTAAAGCAATCAGTGTAAAAACTGCTCTGTGCATTTCAAACAATAATGTGTATTTCATAATCTCTCTTTACATCTCTCCTTTTTCATTAGCTTCCTCCTCATTGTCCAGCCTCTGTCACATTACAGCCTGCTTCAGGTGATACAGGAAAACCATGTGGTATTGACTATGAACTGAAAGTCTACATAGCAGACACAATGGAAGAAAAACCACATAAAAGGTAATGGTAGTGTGTCTTTCTTGTAATCAGTTTAATATGACACCTTGAACTACATTTTTATCCTATTGGGTCTTTCAATCATTAATTGCAGCAGGGGAACTGCTGTTATAACTTAGCAGTCAAATAATTTATACTCTTTAAAGGTAACTTATCATTGTTAATATTTGAAGTGAATAATGAAAAATATTAACTTTAAAATTTATTTTTTGTCTTTAATGAAAGAGATAATTGTCATGCTTTTTTAAAAGATTGTTATGCCAAATATGTTGTATAAAAATAAATTAATTATTGTATTGTATAAACAATTCTTAAAGTACATACCTCTTAACTTTGACACCTGCCATTTTGAAGCTACATTAATTGTAATTGACTTTGAAATTCCCACATTTCTGGGTTTCAATTTGCTATTAGTTCTGAGAAAAAGTGAGAAAGTTTATTAGTGCATAAGTTCGCATACGAGAATATGAATGTAGACATTATTATACAATTAAATGTTTCTAGTAATAAAATATAAGCATTTTCTTGTGACCAAATAAATAATATTATCATTTATTACAACTGCTTTCTTCACAAATATTCTAGAAAATAACATAAATCTGTTATTTACCTTTTGCCTGTGAGGATAATTATCCACATTGTTGACTTTTCATTGTCAGGTATTTAGTTTAATTTTGTCAACTCTAGACTTTCTCTTCATTTAAAACTCTAACATACTTCCACTTCTTTGATCTTTTATTAATTGATTCCTTTCAGTGTCTAATTTTCACTGTTATATTCATTGTCTTAATGTTTGTTAAAGAAACATCTGATATTTTATACTTTTTTCACGAATTTTTTGGTCAAGTCTCTGAAAATCATAGTATTTTGTGATTTCAATTAATATATTCTTTGTTTAATTAAAGTGTAACCATATGACTTGAAATATTATGATATGCCATGAGACAGCATTATTACTCCAGACTATGCTTTTAAAATTTAAAACTTATTTTGCTAGCATTCTGTTCTTGAATAAGATCACATGTAAGTGGTGAAAATATTTCAGTGTTTTTATTTTATTTCATTTTTGGCATATTTTTGTATTATAGTTAGCTCAATTTTTTTGTTAATTTATGTGATTTATTCTTCATATTTAATTACTTTAATTAATTTCAAGAAAATTAATGATGTTTTTATACTACATCCTAAGGTAAATACCAAAAATATCAAGCTTAGACTATATGTAATTTTGGCTCTCAAACTTTAAAAATAGGGCAATTCTGATGCCTGGAAATTGTTGAACACTTTGTGACATAATTTTCATTGAACATATACTTGATGTAAACAAAGCAACTCATCACATTTAAAAGCTAAATACGTTTTAGGTTCTGAAATGGTACTACCTCTCTCACCCAAAGCTATTTTGGCCTTGAATTGCCCTCTAAGCATTGCTAAAAAATGCACACCAATCTTTTATACCTCTTGTTTTTGCACCATTGCAGCAACAAATCATACTATGGCACTTATACTAGTGCAGGTAGCTCCCTTTACCATTGCAGCACAATCATCATTTTTTTTATTGCCATTCTAGTGTATAGACATATCTTTTAACTCATTCCCCATGTGACTACAAGATTTTAATTGTGCTCGATCACAACTTTATATCAGTTCAAGTTCAAGTTTAAACTTCTTGTGTTTGATTTCCATTGTTTCTACTCATCTGTTTTAGAAATGTTTCTGTTTCCGAATTCTGCTTTGTTCATATGAATTTGAGATTTAATATGGCAGATGTCAAAAGTCCTGCCATAAGTAAAATACTAGTCCCTAGGTCTAAGGGTTGACGATGTTTGCTGGGGAAGCACAGACTTTAGTTCATAGGGAGTTCATTTCTGACATTCGACTGACAATTTTCCTTTCATGTTACGATTTTTGTGGAAATTGTCTTTCTACAGCACTTTCCACCTGTTACTGCCCCTCCACGTAATCTGCTGGGTTAGGTATTGTTCTTTTTCTGGAAGTCTGTGGTAAGTTTTTCAGTGTGTATTTCTCACTCCCTGTAGGCATACCCATGTTCATTGACTTTCTGTGAGCTTGCGTGGATGGACCTAATTTCTGCACCTTGATAATTTAGGTCATTCATGTCATCTCTACTCAGTGTTGGGTAAGTTAGATTTTTATACCTCTTTTACCATCTGGGTTAATTTAGTTTAAACTTGCATTTGGAGTTTGATTATTCCTTTGTTTTTGTTTGCATTTTACTTATTTTTACTGTTAATGTTATTGTGTTTGTAAGTTTTTTTTTCTTTACTACTATTCATGTCGAATTGGAGATTAGATTAGTTAAACTTTGTTATTGTTCTTTAAGGTCAGTTTTATTTTTGTGTCCTTTATCTTGTATCTTTTTTGGGTGGACTTGTACGTTTGATATTTAAGGGTCATTATCTTCTATGTTTCTTTAGTGGTTTTGTACTTTGGGTGTTACTTATTGTTTTCTGTTTTAGATCAAGTTTCATAGTTTTGCAGGTTTGTTATTTTTCTGTACTATATAGAATTTACATGTTTCTATGTTTTTTTAGTTTGTTTTTTTAATGAGTTCTTTCTCTCAGTATGTTTAGTTTATGTTTCTTTGGCTACAATTAATGACAGTTCCATGGGTTCCACAGGTTCTGCCTTGTATTTTGCTCCCCCTCTATCCACTTCCCAGATCTCCATCCCTCTTCCTCAGGATTGTACCTTGCCCAGTCGTCTTGCCGAGTTTGCTCAAGACCTACTACACAAAGGAGCTATCAAATTGGTGGTGCCCACTCAACCAGGATTTTATTCCTGTCTATTTCTTATCTCCAGAATATACGGGAGATTGGAGTCTTCTCATAGCTCTTTCCTGGCTGTATTCTTACCTGGAGACACCTTGCTTCACTCTAGAGTCCTTCCTTTCACTTAGCTTAGTTTTTGACCCAGTGTCACATTGGTTTTCTTTGGTTTGTCCATGAGGGTTCTGTCTTTCAGTTCTGGGTTCCGCCATTCGTCCTTTTTTCAGCTCCATATGTGTTTTGCTGAGTGGTATGCTTTTGCACGTCATCTTCACTCACTAGGTCTTAGGACTCCCTATTACATGGGTGACTGGCTTCTGCTCACCTCTTCCCATGACCAGTCAGTTGCTCACACCTGCTTACTTCTTTGAGAAGATGTTTGTGGTGTTTTTTATCAAGTTGGAGAAGTCCTTTACTATCCCCTTGCAGTATTTTGTTCATTTGGGGGTTTGCTTCACTTGCCATCTCAGTTGAGCCCAGTCTTCTCCACTTCAGCTCTGGGATATGGAGTGGACAGTCACAAAGGCCCTACCTTCTCCCTCTCTCTCTCTGCATAAGAGGTTCTCCCTTTTTTGGGGTTGTGGACTTCCTTGGAAGCTCTAATTCCTTTAGGTCAGGTGCACATGCATTCCCTTCATTGGATGCTTCTCACCCAGTAGAACTTCTCCTAAGATACCTTGGACCATCCCATCTCTTTCTCACCTGGGCTGACTTTACTTGGTGGCTCGACAGGGACTTGACCACTGTGGGGGTTCCCATTCCTCTGTCTCTTACCAAGTTTCACCTGTTTACAGATGCTTCTTTGGGGGGCTTTCCTTGATTCCTCAGATATTTCAGATTGGCAGTCAGTTTAGGAGGATACTCTCCACTTCCACATTCTGGGAACTGTGCGCAGTCCATTTGCAGAAGTGGGTGGTTATGGTTCATTCTGACAATTCCAATGTCATCAGCTATATTACCAAGCAAGGCGGGACCAAGTCCAGACAGTGGATCTCCTGTACTAGACCACCGACTATGAGTTAAGGATCTTGTGGCTGATCGCTTATCACGTCTCAACCAGGTTCTTCTCACGGAGTCATCCTTCTATCCTCAGGTTTTTCAGTGGGTGTGTTCTCAACTGGAAACTCTGGATATATATGTGTATTCCATTTACTGGAATGCCAAACTTCCCTCCTTTTTGGTCTCTAGTTCCTCACCCCTCAGCTCTGCATGTGGATTCTTTCAGTCCAGATTCGAAGGGTCATCACCTATATGCCTATATGAGAAAACAAACTTCATGGTCATATGTACCCACTCTGTGTGAAGAGGGCTTTTGTTGCTATATTTCATATTATACAATATCATAATATGCTCAATCCAAGGTGCTTCTCCTGGATGTTTTTTGGTCAGGCTGACCGCACTTGTTGTTCATTAAATAATTTTTTTTTATGCAAAGTGCTTCCACTAGATGTTTTCTGTCCAGATGGACTGCACTTGACATACTCAATAATATCACAGGGTGCTTCTCCCAGATGTTTTTGCCTGGGTGGATCTAACTTGTTGATCTCTAAATAACTGAAATACAAGATATGAAGTGGCCAATTTTATGCAAAGCACTTCCACTGGATGTTTTTGACGAGATGGACTGCACTTGGCATAATCCGATGTATCCCAAGGTGATTCCCCTGGATGTTTTTTGCCTGGTTGGATCGCATTTGGCTTATTCATATACATTTATGACCGTTTAGCCCTAGCCATGTATTCATATATCTGATTCCAGGCACCTTCTTCAAGTCTGACTATGATTGTGTCACATGCTCATGCTTCTTACATATGTGAACATCTTACATACTATTTGTTGTTCACAGGTGGAATCTGTATTACATGACATGGTGCCTGTCTCTTAAGTTCTGCCCTATGTGTCTTACTTGTTCGTTAAAGAGCATACCTGTTCCAGAAGTAGCACTATACCCCATAGGTGTGTCTCCTTTGGTAATTGTGGCACATCTGTTCTTTCACAGCGGTTGCTCTCTGCTTGTTTGATTACTTTTATGCCTTCACTGACCCTTGCACCTTTTCAATGTGGGATTCTAGTTTTGGAAGTTAACATTTTCTAACATGTATTTCCGATAGGTACTTACCCACTTGCTGCCCTTCCTCCCCACTGGTTTATCAGTGTTTCTGGCTTGTATCTGCCAATTCTCAAAAGTGAGGATTGTGCTGAAATGGTAGAGGGAGCAACCTGCACTAGTATAGGTGGTGCAGTGTGATTGGTGGAGGGTAATCACATAGTCAGCAGGTGTTGCTGCAATGGCACAAAAATGAAAGGGTATAAAAGACTGGTGTGCTGTTGAAAAAATTTAGCAATGCTTAGAGAGCAAATTAAGCTAGAGATAGCTTTGAATGAGAGAGGTAAGTACCTACCAGAAATACAGTTTAAGTGTTAGACAATGTTAACATTTAGCCATGAACTATGGTTGTTGGCTGTAACAAGGACAACATGCATTAACTTGCAACTAATCTTAGGCTTTTTCAGTCATAGATAGCTGCAGTAATGTGTAAAAATGGGAAGCTGATAAAATATTGTACTTTGTGTTCACACTATTTTTGTTGCAAGTATTTACATAATGAATCCTGAGATACACAATTGACTTGATACAAGAAACCTTTATTAAAATAAAATGCCATACCAATTGAAAACCTAGTTCCAGTCACTTCTGTATTACCACTGCACATCTCAACTTATTTCTGTATTTTTTACATTATATCCTTACTCCAAATTCCAATGGTTCACAACAGCTAAGTTTCCTAGAGTTTCAGTTTTGCTGTGTTTTGCAGATCAAACAATTCAACTGTTGCACTTGTAAGTAAGCTGTCTCCAAGTCCATTAAAACTAATTATGTTGTTATTATCATGGGAATTTATTCAGGTCTTAAGTACCAGCTTCCTCCAATTGTTCATTTTTATTTCCTAATCAATGTTAAAATCATTTATGGATTTTCTAGGAAGAGGGTACAACTGTATGACTCCATTACTTTGCAACCAAATTTTAAAATTTTGTCACTCCCTGACCCATTAATCTTTGTTTACACCATTCAATTTACCTCATCTCTTTCTAGAAACTTATTAAGACTGCCACAACTAGTAGTTTAGTCCTTAATAAACAAAAGTGCATGGCTTGTTTAGATTTCACATTAACGACCTATACTGGAAATTGTTTTTATTGAACCAAAAAAAAGTGAACTTGTTGCAGTTATGATAAATAACAGAGACAGTGAGTTTCTTTGTGATATATATATATTTTGTTTGTGAAAGTCAAAGACTGCAAATAGAAATATTGATTTAATATATGAATTGGTCTTTAAACATGTTTCATTCATTTGCTCCCTCAATTGACACATTAATTTGACATTTAAGTGCAAAGTCCATATTTACTTAAACTTTTTTGTTTTATATTGATAGTTCAATGGCTCTATGCTGTTGTCTTCAGCCTAGTTAGAAAAACTATCCAATTCAGTTTACTGAATCACGGTCAATATTCTTTTTCTGAATGGAGATAATTTCTGTAGATTTATGTTCTTTTTAAAGGGATTATTTAGCAGTTCAAGTTCCTTATGAAATTCTGCTGTTATGAATATTTATAACAAATTTTGTTGAACATACTTGTGTTGATTTTTTTATGAGAAATTGTGTTAAAATCACACATAGATATTTGTTTAAACTGTTTGGATTTTCTTTTTTTGTATTCTTTCAAATAGGAAGTTATATTTTTAATTCGTCATCTAAAAAATCACCATTAATTAAAATTAAAAATAAAACAATTAAGTGTCTTTAGCAATTTGTTCAAAGTAAAATATAAAAGAAGTTTTGTGTATACTCTTTTTAGGAATTCTGTAAGGTTAGCCATTCGAAAGGTGATGTATGCACCAAGTAAGCAAGGAGAACAGCCAAGTGTTGAAATCAGTAAAGAGTTTATGATGTCACCCAATAAGTTACATTTAGAAGTGTCTCTTGACAAAGAGGTTTGTTTTAGTTCTGCATTTTTCTAAACATTAAATACTTGTTGATTTCTATTCACAGGACATTAAATTAATATCTGTTCAGAACCAAATGTTCCTAAAATAAAAATCCTTGTGGGCATGTACAACATTATAAGGATATGCCCGATTGGCTCAAAAAATATTGAGGTGCTCGTCTCAAACGTATTATGTAAAGCAACATTGTTGTTTTCAACCAGTATTGATTGATGTACTCTGAACATAGATCTAGATTTTGTATTTTGATATCGTGAGTTTATGATTGTGCAGCCTGAAACTATTGCAAGTGCAGGATTTATTTTGCTTATGTTGTCTAATCAATTTGTCGATCATTTGGCTGATTTGTGCCATGTTAAATAGCCTATCTCGGGCAATGCTAGTTATTATAGATATGTGGGAACCTATATAAGTTGAAATGGCATTTATATCTTGCTTATGAGTGTAAGTAATCAGAAGAGTTTGATGTATGTGGCTTTCTAACTGTAGCAGAAGCCTGTGAAGGCTGGTTGTTTGGAGTTCGACTTTAAATTCAGTTACAAACAGATTTATTTTAAATCCAGGTATATAGTCACGAGTGGAGTACACAAGTCACCAACTCGATGAAGTTTACAGTAATAATAAAGACTGAGGTTCAAAAACACAAACAACACTTTAATTCACTACACTAAGATACTCAGCTACATTGAGGTTACTGAAGGTATCTTGAAAAGTTTCATTATCGTAATTACTAAATTCTTCTGTCTGAAAAGGTTTCTGTTCATTAATCAAACCATCAATAACATTTATTAAATCCTTCATTATAATTAATAAACTATCAATTAAAACAGTACGAGGAATGTACTCAGACATACGTTAATTTATAAGCTCTTCGTATTACTATTTATTTTACATTATTTCTTAACCATGTTATTCGACTGAGAGACGTAGCAATGAGTTTCTATGTTAAAAGTTCTCAATGTTTTAAGTACAGACATTTTCACAAGTAATGATATTGGAGACACTATTGGATCTGGAATCATTTGATGACAAGAACTGCAGCCTATTCTTAGTGGTTAAAGAACTGACTTTTAGCACCAAAACAAGGGGTTTTATGCAAATATTTTGTAGTCTTACAACTCTAATTAGTGTACACATCCAACTCACAAGTAGATCTGTCACTTCATTGGATGAATTTTGTTGACTCATTGTAATTCTCAGAACTAGAACCAAAACTGATTAGTAATTGGTTATGATTGAACACAGTAAGTCGGTGGCCTGTTTGCACGAATTTGTTCATGTCTTCTTTCCAATCAAAATTTCACCAGTGGTCTCTGATTTCCTTTCTAAGTCTTTTTATATATCTTATTTCCTGTCTTTAACAAAGTTAACATAAACTTTTTCATAGCTAATATCTGTCCATTGTACAGAACCCTTTAGAAAAGAAAAGAAGAAGAGAAAAAGAGAGGCCTCAAAAGCAATGGATTTGGTAATAACATTGCTTTTGGTGGTAATAGTAGATATGAATTTGGCAACCATAATATTGAGTGTTTGTTGTGAATGTTCATGTAATTTAATTAAAAAAAGAACAACTTAGCAATAAATAGACATGTAGAATATTTGAAAGGTACTATGTAAGTGATGCCTTTTTAGAAATTCCAAACCAAATACCCTTTTTAGTTTAATTGAAATAAAAATTATGCCTTAGCAGAAACTTGATGAGGAATAATTTTACAATCCCACCTTTTTATTTCTCGTGTACTTTTCTAATACTCAGTACTTTCTTGTATTTTAAGATGTCCAAAACTTCACTCATACATATATATGTATTAAAATAGTAGTCAGATAATTTATTTTATACTCCTAAACATTCATACAAGAATTATACTTACTTTTCACCATAAAAGTTCATTGTAGGGTGTAATTTATGTCATAATAAATCCCAACTTATACCAGAGCCGAATGAGATGGGTTAAGCAATAAAACTTCTAACAATAATATAGAAAAGTAGTTTGATTAAATAAATACTGGATTCTGTATTAATTTTTACAAGTGCTGAACTGTTTAAACACTATACTTTGTTTGTTTGAATTTATGCACAAAGCTACACAATGGGCTATCTGTGTTCTGCCCACCATGAGTATCGAAACCCGGTTTCTAAAGTTGTAAGTCCGCAGACATACCGCTGTGCCACTGGGGAGCCTCTATACTTTGAAAAAAAAAACAACTGGAATGTATATTCTATTTTATCAGTAAAACATTTTCAGTTTACTACAGTTATAAATCTTTTCTACATTAGGATATATTACAACTTCGTTACATAGATTTGTAAAACTTGTATTTCAAAAAATTTTCAGCTCTACTATCATGGAGAAGACATTGCTGTCAATGTTCACATAGCAAACAACTCAAAAAGGACAGTAAAAAAAGTTAAAGTATCTGGTATGTATAATTTTTTAACTGTATTAACATAAATACTGAAGTCATTAACTGGTCATTCATTACCAAAAATTTTCATTATCTAAAGCCTCTTTTACAAATGAAAATGTGATTTCTTAAATCTATTATCACTTCCTTAAAAACTTTTTTATATGCTTGTTTTGTTGTCCTGAAAGAAAAGATTGAACAGATTAAATTAGGTGTTTATTAACATATTTAGTAATATACTGTTTTCTAGTTCTTGTTTAAATCTTATTTAGTTATTGAATATACAGACATAAAATTCTTTGTTTCAGTTCAACAGTTTGCTGACATCTGCTTGTTTACAGTAGCACAGTACAAATGTACGGTGGCTTCCTTAGAAAGCGAGTGAGTGCTTCAAACATCTAGCTCAAATTAGAAAACAAAAATAATTTCACTGAACCAAACAATCAGTAACATGTTAAATGTACTTTGTGCCAGATTTTTATTTTTTATTCCTTGACACTCCAAAACATTTTTTATTTTTGATGATATTTATAATGATGATCCAGAAATAGTCAAATGTTCCTGTCAATCAATTTATCTGTATCTACATACTTTTATATATTTCTTTTTTTTACAATATTTCTTTTTGGTCAATCTGATTGCGGAAGCCAATCAATCTTCATTCATTAATTTATCAATGTGTGTATTTATTTACTTACTTATCTCTTTGTCAGTAAACCTTTCTAGAATTAACAGTTTAGTATTAACAAATTATTGTAACAATCAATACTTTACTATTTTATAGGGTTGGCTGTCCTGTTGGTCCTGGGTTTACATTATCAAAGGTTTATTTTCTGAAGCCCCTGTTAGCTAATAACAAAGACAAGCGTGGCCTAGCATTGGATGGACAATTGAAACATGAAGATACAAACTTAGCATCATCTACTATGTGAGTTAGTACTGTGTAATTCTGTGAACATTAATGAAAATCAGTCTTACCTTGAAATTAGTTTCCAAGATATTAAGCAATTCATTTGAGTATTAAAAATGCAACTGGTGTCAGCTGATAAAAAGTGGTCAAAATTGAAAACTACCTTAGAAAAGAAGTAAAAACTTGTAGCTAGAATTAGTAGTTATCACTTGATGATACATAAGTTACATGCAGACACGTCTGTTAATCAATAGAATTATGTTATTAATCCCCAGTTATAAAAGTACTAATATTACATAAAAACATTTATTAAATTTATAGGTAGAGACTATCTTCCTAAGTACCAGGTTCAGTCTTTTATTAATATAACAGTGACAAGATTAATGATTAAACAATATAATTTTATTTAGTACATTAAAAAATACAAAAACACTTCCTTGAAGCCCAGGTGACCTTCATGATGTCGCTCAACTTCTTTTATATATCACTCATTCAGTTACACCATTATTCCCAATTTACTCCTGAAGAAGAAAGGTCCACCTTTCAAAAGCACTTGGGCTATAGGGTTTTATCATTTTATTTTCTTTAATATAAAAGACAGTAGAGTTGAAAGAATTCAGAAAATTACAAGGGTCTTTGTGATAAAATACTTCTGGAATTAACTGGTACCCTAATGAGGGTGTTTTTTACTTATTTTTTAGGTGAAGTGAATAAATTATGTCGTAATTTGTATTTTCCAATATATTTATTTTTCAGTTGCATCAGTTTTAGGATCTCCCATTGGGTCAGTGGTAAGTTTACAGACTTACAATGCTAAAATCCAGGGTTCAATTCCCTGTGTAGGACAGAACACAGATAGCCAAATATGGCTTTGCACTAATCAAACACATGCCTGTTAGCTTCAATGCTCAACTAATTATAAGGCCAGGATTATTTTATTTTTTGTCTTACAATCTTGCCAACTTCAAAATTTTATTTCTGATGCAGGGTTTCGTGTTTCTGAGATAAAAATAATGATGTGATTTCCCTTTTTTTTTTAATTTCCAAGGTGGCATTTTGCTCATGAAAAAAAAAATCGAATGTAGTAAAGTAAAATGATTGAATATTATGGCAACACATATACTGTAATAATTAGAGAAATATGTGCTATTTTTACGTACAAATGTGCACCACAATCCTGGATGCATATTTTTACAATGCTATTTTTCAAATTAAAAAAAGGATCAATTACGGTATTTTTCACTGTGTGGAGCAGATAAAACAGTCACATGCAAAATGGCGATATGGATCTCAGTAATTTGTAAGGAAAACCTTAGATATTGTGAGACATTCAATGCAAAAAAATTAGTTTAGATGAAACCATTGGCGATTTTATAGGACGAACACTGCATAAAGACGAGAATGTCATGGACAGGGGGTTTTAGACACCTAAATTACATGCACATTAGTAACTGAAGGCACAGTTTTATTTTCCTTCCTCTGACCTCCAGCTTCATTGGAAAATTTTTGTAAATCTAAAACTAAAAAAGCCTGGCCTAAAGATTATTCATGTGAATATCTGTGCAAATCAATATTATTTGTTTTATTATACATACACTATTATGATCTGTAATATGTGTGAGTCTAAGTAAAAAATTACTTTTGTTCATTTTCATTAGTATTGCAGATCTATCTCAGAAAGAAAATTTAGGAATTATTGTGAAGTACAAAGTGAAAGTGAAGTTATGTCTAGGACCACTTGGTGGGTGAGTTAAAAATTTTAAACTTGTTTCAAAAGCAATATGTAAATTTGAAAAGTGACAAAAACCACTTAGGGCGATTTTAGACATTTAAGTTTTCGTAGATTTTGTGCACTAGCTTACTGAGAAGAAACGAAAATGATAACACGTTTAAAAAAAATTATTACAGTTTTTTTTAATCTTGTGATTAAAATCGAACTAAAAAATGCAAATTTTACTTTTCAATTGCTAACTTTTTGTTTGCCTGCTTAACTGATGAGTTTCCAAAGATTGTAACTCTGGATAATTTTGATATTTTCGTTTGAGCTCTTATAAAGCTGCTGGCTTAAAATATTCAGGTAAAATTGATTTTAATTCATATGATAATACCAGTAGAATTATTAATAAAAATATGAGACTGTAACTAAAGAAGGAGTGATTATTTTATGAGGTTTACACTGCCCATTATGTTCTTTGTGTTTTACTAAAGATGTACTCATTCTGTAAAGAACGTACTAAAACTTACTATTCTATACTTTTGAGATGATAACTTAAATAAAATGTAATCATTCTGTAATAAAAGAGACATTGCTATTAATTCTATGTATATGTGACTGTAACTAAAGAAGATTTAATCATTTTAGAACATACTGTTACGTCTCTATGTTTGTTTGTTAATTTTTCTACGATACGAGTCCTTTCTTAAATAAAACTCGTTTATTCTTCCTCAATACAAGTTTGTAATGCACTTAATTTTCACAGTTACACACACTATAGTTCACAACAATTCACTCACTTTCTACCGTGCTTGACTTAATTGTCCGTCTCCGCCAACTATAGTTCCGATCTCTGTATCTGCTATCCTCGGTTCCCGCCGACCGTAACCGCTCACCTTGGTTCCCCACTCTCTCTTTTTCTCTCTGCCCCGCGCTCCCTGTCTAGTGCACTTATATACCATAATACCGCCTGTTCTAGAACTTTCTAGGCTCTCAACACGTGCTACCAGCGTCACTTAACTTCTGCTGTCATAACACACTGGCGAATCTTCTAAAATACTCGGCACGTGACCCCCACTGTCGTAACACACTAGCAAATCTTCTAGAACACTCGTCACGTGACCCCCCGCTGTCGTAACACTGCCCCTTCGTTAGTATTGTTCGTCCCGAACAATAGCCACTTACATTAAACCAATAAACGATTAACAATAACTTAATTAAATGTACAGAATTTACAAACACAAAATCAAAATTCAACAAAGTCTTTTAATTTTACGGGAATTATCTTCTTCCGTACTGGTCTCCGTCTCGTTGGCTTCTGCTTCAAGTGGGGTTCGTCTGCTTCATCAGGAAATCTCCTACCATTGGTAACAGTCACATCAGTGATAATAACTTCATCAAGGGCTTCACTGTTTCCCTTCTCAAAACTGAGTAGAGTTTCTTCTTCGACAGTGGCTTTTTCAGGTGACACGTCTTCAGCAGCATCATTTGTTCTGTTGTTCACTTCGTCCCAACTGAAATGTCCTGGACTGTGATAACACCAAAGCCTGTTGGCATGTACCACCTTTGGCTTACCTCGCCAACCACATTTTATCCAGAAAGTCAAATCTGAAAAACGATCCACTATGTCATATGGACTTTCCCATGGAGAAGACAACTTAGGAGACTTCCCTTTG